>NW_008352334.1:2248992-2268831 GCF_000622305.1 Nannospalax galili
CCCAGCACTCGGGAGGCAGAGGCAGGCGGATCTCTGTGAGTTCAAGGCCAGCCTGGTCTACATAGTGAGTTCCAAGACAGCTAGGGATACAGAGGGACCCTGTCTAAAAAAGACAAATAATAATAATAATAATAATAATAATAATAATAATAATATCAATACACAGCTTTGGAAATTGGCTTTACTACCCCGGTGTAATCACCCAGGTCCATCCAAGGTGTCCCATGTGCCAACAGTTGGCTCTTTGGTATCGGTGAGTGGTATTCCCTGGTATGGAAGCACCACGTTTGTTTAGCCACCTGGGTTGTTGCGAGTTTGGGCCATTACAAATAAAATTGCTATAAACACTGTTATGTGAATATAAATTTTCATTTCTCTGGGATAAATGCCCATGAGTGCATTTCCTGGCTTGTACAATAATTGCATGTTTAGATTTTTTTAAAGAAATGGCCAAATTTTGAATAAAAATGTTTCATAAAAAAGAAAAAAATTTTAAAAATTGGCCAAACTATTTTCTGGAATGGCTGTACCATTTTTCATCCCTCCCAGCAATACATGAATGGTTGTGTCTCCATATTTTACACTGTCATTATTTTATGTTTTGGTGATCCTGATAGGTGTATAGTGAAAGTTCATTGAGGTTTAAATTTGTATTTCTCTAATGGTTGATGATGATGAACATCATATTTTAAAATCTGTGTCTGTTGTATATGAGTGTGTGTGTGTGTGTGTGTGTGTGTGTGTGTGTACATGTGCCTATGCATTTCTGTGTGAGCACAAGCCCACTCGTGCCGTAGTGTTCACATGGAGGTCAGAGGACACCCTCAGGTGTCAGTTCTTGTCTTCCACCCTGCATGAGATAGGGAATCTTGTTTTTAATGCTGTGTCCACCAGGATAGCTGGCCGGGAAGCTTCCTGAGACTCTCTACTCTCTTAGGAATGCTGGGATTGTAGACACGCACTTTACATGGATTCTGGGAATCAAGCTCAGAGCCTCATGTTTACACAGCAAGCGTTTTACCCACTGAGCCATCTCCCCAGCCCCCAGGATGAGCATCTTTTCCTGTGAATTTTTATCATCTATAAATTATTGTCTTTCGTGAAATGTCTCTTCATATCTTTTGACCATTTTCCTTCATTGTTGCTTTGTCTTTGTATTTGTTTAATACCACTTCTCTCTCCAGCTTCCCTGAATCTCATTATGTAACCCAGGCTAGCCTTGAACTCATAGCAATCCTCCTGCTTCAACCTTCCAGGTACTGGGGTTACAGATTACAGCCACTGCACCTGGTCTAAAACATTTAATAGATTTATTTATTTTTATTTTACGTGTATGTTTAACTGAATGCACGTATGTGCACCATGAGTGTGCAGTGCCCATGGAGGCCAGAAGAAGGTATCAGATTCCCCTGGAACTGGAGTTAGACAGCTGTGAGACACTATATCTGTTCTGTGAACCAATACTGGGTCCTCTGCAAGAGCAGTAAGTACTCTTAACCCCTGAGCATTCTCTCCAGCCCCTGCACTAGGCTTTTCAACAATTTTATTAATTTTTAATAAAAAATTTATTAATTAATAAAAATTAATTTTTCAATTTTTAAGCTATTGAGCTTTGAGAGTTCTACAGTCTGGAAGCCACTATTTGCTTGACATGTGGTTTACAAATGTTTTCTTGCACTGTAGAGCTGGTTTTTCCATGCCCCCAAATCTGCCTTATGGAAAAATAAAACCATAACGAGCCACAGATTCATATTCACAGGGATCCCTACAATAATTTTTAAAAATAGGAAAATAGCTGGGTGTGGTGGTGCGCGCCTTTAATCCCAGCACTCGGGAGGCAGAGGCAGGTGGATCTCTGTGAGTTCGAGGCCAGCCTGGTCTACATAGTGAGTTCCAGGACAGCTGGGGCTGGAGGGAGACCCTGTCTCAAAAAGACCAAAAGGAAAATAAACCAGATGTGTTGGCACAAGCCTGTAATCCCAATATTTAAGAGTCTGAGGCAGGAAGATCAGAAGTTTTGAGTCCAACCTGGGCTACATCATGAGCTTGAGGTAAACCCAGCTCTAATGAGGTTTGAGAGAGGGCAGAATTCCTGAGGGAGGGAGGGAGGGAGGGAGGAAAAACCCTATGCTCAGGCTATCTCTTGCACACACACACTCCACCTGGGGCAGAGAAGAGCAGTGAGCAGGAAGCCTTCCTGTCAGACCTCTCAGGGCATGCCTGTTCTCTCTAGAACATTCTGTGATCTAGATGCAAATGGTGTTATAACAAGTGTAGAAAGCAAGATTTTGCCTTCCATCTCTTGCCTACTAGCCTAGACAAACCTGGGTGTGAGACCCATGTGGTCTCCCTACCCAGAGTGATCTCTGTGTGTCTGTGTGTGTGATGATACATATGTGAAGGTCAGAGACAGACTTGGGTGTCTGCCCTCTCTTTCCACCTTGAGCCAAGGTCTCTTGTTCTTTACCACTGTGTATACCAGACTACAGCCCATGGGCTTTTGGGAATTCTCCTGTTTCTGTCTCCCACCTTGCTGTAAGAGTGCTGCAACTTCGGATACATGCTATTGCCCCTAGCTTTATGCGGGTTCTGGGGATTTGAACTCTGGTCTTCAAGTTTGTGTGACTAATGCCTTTACTCACTAAGACATTTCCCAATCCTCCTACATGAAACTTCTTAAGGCTTTTCACTTTGATAATGCATGAACTTTTCCGCCATGACAGAACTGTCCTACACTCACACCAGTCAGCTTGCAATGTGGCAAGCCCTTATTAGGCCTGGTTACAGATCCACCTGGAGGGGTATGATTCATGAACAGCTCATAAAACCTTGGGGAACAGGCCATCCCTGGTGCCCTGGGAGAGTGAAATTGCTATGCACAGGCTACCCATTAATCATCACACGTCAATCCTGCTTCTTTGCTGTCACACCTTGGTGAGCCACCCCATAGCCTTCCAGATGTGACATGGTTTCCAGGAGACTAGACTCATCTGCTCTGGGGGATACTTTGTACCTAACCTCAAAGCAAGGTCACAGTGGATATGTAATTATCCCAGTGCTCTGAGATCCATCACCAGGGTGAAGAAAGGGAGTTGGGGAGTTCAGATAAGGAGAAGCACTAACTGGGGGGACATTGCTCGAGCCTGATTCTTTTTACAGCTGTGGTCCTTTTTGATTTCTTTATAATTTTCTACACTACTGCTTTCCATTTGATACCATCTGGGCCTGGGCTGACAGCAAGAATGGTACAGCAGAAGATGAGCTCAAAATATTGAACACAATCATAGTCACCCTGCATGTGCGTCCAATCAATATGTCACTCGGGAGGAGGAATCACTGGCCGCTGGGCAAAGTTGGGAATGCAAAATGTCACAGAATTCCAGTTGCATTTCTTATGTGCTCAGGAGCTGTCACTATAGCTGTCTTGCTGCTCCGGAGGAGAAACCAGGCTTGCCGCTTCATAATTATTTGTCTTAGACGAATGAACTGGAAGTCCCAAGGAGTGTTAGAAGAGCTTTCACATGACCTCTCTCGCTTTGCTTGGCAGGGGTGCTGTGTAGGCTGTGCGGTTATATACTGCACAACTCCAGGAAGCACTATTCCCATCGTTTACATGGTGCTATAACACCCCCAAGACCGATGAAGTCATTACAACTGTATGTATCAGCCATGCCGCTGATTAGCCTGGAGTTTGTATTCCTAGGGGCTCATAGAATGTCACAAAAATGGATCACAAAGATCCAAACACATAGCACTCACATCGATAGCCTGGAAAATCTATGTATAGACTCTGTGAATTACTGATACAGTGAACTTTCCATTACCAGGCTCAGTAGCATAAGAAACCAATCCATCTATTCAATAAAGGTATCACATTGAAGCCTGAACGGGTTACCCATTTGTGTGTGTGTGTGTGTGTGTGTGTTGGTGCCAGGTGCCATAGTACATTGTGGATGTCAGAGGATAACTTTCAGGGTCAGTTCTCTCCTTCCCCCATGAGTTCTGGGCATCACATTCCAGTCTTCAGACTTGCAAGACAGGTGCTTTTAGCTGCTGAGCCATTTCATCAGCCCCTACTAGCTTCTATGAACATGATCTTTCTCTCCTGAAAAGCTTTAGCAAACTGGAAAACAATGTTATAGTATTTATTAAGACATTATTTTAAGGCCGGCAAGATCACTCAGCACGTAAACGCACCAGCCACAGAGCCTGACTACCTGAGTTTGAGCCCTGGGGACCCAGATTGGAGGAGAGAACCAACCCCCATATGTTATCCTCTAATGTCCACATGCACCTGTGGCATGTGTTCACACACAGACACACGCACGCATGCACGCACACTAAAATAAATAAAAATTTGAAAAGAAAATGCAAGATATTTTTTTAACTTGGAGCAAAGACTTTTAATGGGCTTCATATTTCACAAACACACAGGAGACTCATGCAACACTGCCTGCACTGGATGGAATTCGGGGGGACAAGTCTGCACACTCCTTTGCAACTGTGCCTGTGATGGCAGAACCTTTCATCTCACCTTTGTTATTTACTATGACCCCTGCGTTATCTTCAAAATAAAGAAACACCTCATCTTTTCTTCTGTATGACTTTCATTGTCGAATTACCACTGCTGGATGGACCTTCTTTCTTAGCTCTGGTTTGCCCTTCACTGTGGCCATCACCATGTCACCCACACCAGCCGCAGGAAGTCTGTTCAGCCGTCCCTTGATTCCCTTTACAGAGATGATACACAAATTCTTGGCTCCTGTGTTGTCATCCCAGTTCATCACTGCTCCTTACTTCGACCACAAGATTTTAAATATGTTGTGAACAGCACTTCTAAGAATTCATCCATAAGATTATTATAGTTATTGTGTACAAATACAGTTTCACGTTTGTGTGTGTGCATGTACATACAGAGACACAAAGCAGTAAGCTTTTAATAGCAGAAATGAAAACCTTTTGTATACATTTGCACTTGCTACCTAAATTATATAATATGCCTACTGTGCTGGTTGGTCTTTGTCAACTTTAGAAGAGACACCTGAGAACAGGAAACCTCAACTGGGAAATTTCACCCATCAAATTGGCCTGTGGACCTGTCCATGGAACATTTCTTGATTGCTAGTTGATGTGGGAGGGTCCAGCCCACTGTGGGTGGTTCCATCCCTGGGCAAATGGGCCTGGGCTGTATAAGAAAAGGAACTGATCAAGCCAGAGGTGCAAGCCATTGAGAAACATCCTCCATGGCCTGTTTCACTTCCTGCCTCGAGTTCCTGCCTGATTTCCCTTGGAAATGGAAGATGAAATACACCCGCCCCCCCAAAGTAGCTTTTGGTCAGTGTTTTATCATAGCAGCAGAGTACAGACATACATGCATACAGTAAAACAATACAGCTTTTAACGAATTCACTATAGCTATTGTGTATTTGAAGAAGACTTCTTTCCTTCCCTTTCTTTTCTGGATTCTGAGAAAGTCCCCGATTCCAAAGAATTAACTGTCATGTGATACCCTCTTCTCAAAGTTGAAGAAATGCCCATTTACCCACTTCCCTTGCAGCTAGGACAGAAGTGTGCAACCTGGTTCTATGAATAAGACACATTCCTGCAAAGCTTCAAAGGAACTGAGAGGTTCAGAGAGGAACAGTGTTTTACTGGCCAGGATGGTAGTCAAGAAGGTCCTTTAACATCTGTACAGCTAAGTTTCTGGCATGGATGTGGGACCAGTGGTAGAAGGAAGTAGGGTGGAGTCAGCAAAGATGGGCTCCCAGCAAAGCCATGTACACTATCTGGCACTTCCCAATGGCAGCAGTGGCTGTTGGGGTGGCATTTCCTCATGAGAATGGTTCTGCAGGGTGGGTTTGACATTATTGTCCAAGCAGAGCTCCAAACCTTGCTCTCCAGCCTTCCAATGCTTCTGTGAGATGTCCAGCATCTTTAATTGAGCTCCTTTTCTTTTGAAAAATACTTATCTCGGGACTGGAAAGACCGTTCAGCAGTTAAGAGCACTGGCTGCTCTTGCATAAGACCCAGGTTCAGTTCCTAGAACCCACATGACAGCAACAAACCTCCATAGCTTCAGTTCCAGGGGACCTGACACCGTTTTCTGGGCTCCATTGGCATTGCACTACATGGATGCACTTAACATACATACAAGGAAAACATTCATACATACAAAATGAAAATAAATCAAAAAAATTTTATTTCAATTACTCAGTTTTTTAAGACTTTTGTGTGCGTATATGTATCTGTGTGAATGTATCGGGGTGTGTGCACATAAGTACATTTGTCCAAAGAAGTCAGAAGAGGGTGTCAGCTCCCCTGGAGCTGGAGTTATAGGTAGTTGTGAGCCACCCAAGGTGGGTGCTAGGAACAAAACTCAGGTCCTCTGAAAGAGCAGAGAGCATTCTTAACCACTGAGCCACCTCTCTAGCCCCTCCTTTTCTTTTTAATAAGCAGAGTCAATCTGAAAAAAATACAGAGATCTTTCCTTGATTTCAACACTTTCAACTTTTGAATAACCCACTCCTCTGAACATGGAGACCCCTTCAGTCCACAATTCAAATGTAGGGTTTAGATCTTCAGAACTTGAAGCATTATGTTCATGTTTCATAGGGTGTCACTGTGTGGTAGCACTCAACCCAGCTGAGATGCATGGTCCTCTCTGCACAGCAGGACCTGTTCACATGATCATGCTCAAACATTTTATTACATTGTGCCTTATTGTCTTATAAAATGGAAAATAAAATAAGAAATTAAAGCGGTGATATTTACAAGAAAGCAACACTGTCTTATATGCTTAATAGGACTGAAATGAAAAAAATCACTGGGGCATTGCAAGATGGAAGTCTTTACCCTTAATTTCTTACTGATGGGGCATAAGCTGGTGAGCTTTGTGTTCAGCTGCAAAGCCTATGAACAAAATGTAAGAATAAGAATGAGATGACAGAATAATTTAGGTCTGAGATTGCAATCACCTTTGAAGATGTATGTCTGTTATCCACTTTTGCATATTTAACTTTTGAACATCTTTTCAGATGTGTATTATGTGTGAACCTAGGAAGACTGCCCATCCATTCCACAGCAGAATAGGAAAGATGAAGGAATATATAGGTGTGATCCCTGCCTCCAAGGATGCATATATGTATGTATTTTATATAATCGTTGAAAAAAAATTCTGGAGGTATCTCTCAAAAACTAAAAGGTTATTAACTCTGTGGGCTGAAATGGTAAAGAACTTTCTCTTGCTATTTCATGCAGCCTGAATTGTTCGGAATTTTGCAGTGAGCAAATTTTACATACTGCTATAATCATTGAAAACCTTAAAGGCTTATATCTATTGTGAAGGATAGGTACCTTGGCTCCTCAAGAGTTTTTCAAAACTTTGGGTCATTGTGTGGATAGTGGCTAGGAGTCCTTTGTCCTCCCCTTGCCCCTCCTTCAGGCTGGTGTGAGGTCTGGTATTTTCCATCCCTCCCCTGTGCACTGTGTATCTTGATGCTTGATATTAGTGGGAGTAGGGAGATAAATGTTAATTACTTTTCTCATTGTTGTGAGCAAATACCCGAGAAGAAACATTTATTCTGGCTCACAGTCTGAAGAAACACAGTCTATCATGACAAGGAAGGCACAGTGGCAGGAGCCAGAGGTGACTGGTCACATTGCTTAATGCAGCCAGGAAGTAGAAATCAGGCAGGAAGTGAGGACAGGCTATCAAATGTCAAAGTCTCAAAGCTGCCTCTGATGACTCACTTCTTCCAGTTCCTCCAGCTCCTAAAGTTTTCATAACCTTCAAAAGCAACGCCACCAGCCAGGAGCCAAATGTTCAAACACATGAGCCTATAGGGGAACACTCCACATTCAAGCCATTAGAGCTCTCATGGTGATCTTCTGCATCTCTTCATAATGAACAGAGTTCAGCCTACAACCTATGGCAGAGCAGATCATCTAACCCAGACAGGGGCTCCTTCCACTGAACAATTAAGAGAGCAGGAATAGTGCCTTGTCTTAGCAGACTCTGCCTGGTAATGTACCATGGTGTAACCAAGAGGTACTGTCCTGCTTCATTCACTGAGATCTTCCTAAACAAGCACAAGCCACCATGCTCACAAATAATAGCAAGAAAATAGGATGAGACTCTCAGTCTCCCTGAGTCCACAAGGGTTCAGCAGGAAATGTGCAGCGACTTGGGAAGAAGACCCAAAGACAGAATGAATCTGCTCTTGTTATAGTGTTTTGTGAGGAGGCAGCTTATTAGGAAATAAAGACCTCCTAAGTTACGTCAGCTAACAAAATGGAATGATAGTGGGGGGGGGGGGTTAAAGGCATCCCGCTTTGTAAAATGTGCCCTCACAGGGCCACTGGTATGGGCTTTGCTATGAGAAAAAGAGGGTTCATTGAGCATGGACGCCTGGACATCCAGAGGAGATGTGTAATTTGTGCTTTCAGCCGGAGCAGCCTTCTGGTCGCTGGAGTTCATGTCTGCAGCTGTGCTGAGAAAGACCATTCTCACTCATCTTTTTCTTTGTTCCAACTTGTAAGTAAAAAGTGAAAGCTTTCTTTTTTCTTTTTAACCCCGTGGGTGGCAGGGGCAGGGACTGAACCTTGAAACCGGTTATGGAATTCAAGCACTTGCTAAGATACCTCTCCCTGGTCCTTGCTAATGTCTTGGTGGCCTTTGCCACTGCTCTCCACAAGGTTTGTCCTCCCTCCACTGTGAGTCTGCATCTGCCTGCTCAGGAGCCTGGTACGGGGAGTTTCAGGGACAGAGGCAGGGCTCCCAGTGTGACAGCAGAGTACCACAGAGAAGCTATGCTGTCAGCCCTGTCTGTGTACCTGGAGGGTGGCAATGCCAGGGAGGGGGAGGAACCAGCCTCTGGTTTTTGCTTACTGTTGGCTTATTTGAGTCCAAGAGGCAGCCCTTTCTGTTCCTCTGATTCATAAAGACGCTGGCTAGTAACCCACTCTGCCAGTTACTTTCCATCTGTCTCATACCAGGCCCCTAACCCATTCTCTCCTGGCTCTGGGCCCAGGAGGCTGACTTTAATGAACTATCAGCAGCATGCTCATGCTCCCTTCTCCTCAGCCAGCAAGCACCAGTAAATCAGAGGTGGCATGTGTGTGTGTGTGTGTGTGTGTGTGTGTGTTCGTGCACGTGTGTGTGTGTTTCCTCCTCTGGCCCTGCCCTGCTTTAGCCTGGTCTCTCTCAACTCTTACTCCTGCCTGGTGGCCCACCTCCACTGCCCCAGATCTCATCAAATCATGCTATGTTATTTCTTTTCCTGACCTTCAGCCCTAGCAGGGGTAATAACTTCCCTCTGGAGTCAACTCCCAGGAGAGTGACACCCTTGGCCTTTCCCCCTTCTCTTCCAACATGTATTCTCAGTAAAATTCCTTCCTTTGACCCAGTAGGTGAGTCCCATTTCCTTTAATATCTCAACTGGTACACCTGCTGTCCTTTTGCTTTGGGGGACTGTTGTGTAACTATTCCCAGGGAGAGATGAACAAATGTCTATTCACCCTATATAAGGCACTGACAAAAGACTGAAAAAAAGCAGTTCCACTCAAGTGCAGCTTGGTGAACCAGTGAGTTTATTGGGGTTACTTACCAGAGCATGGGTGATTCCAAGGCCGCTAAATGTGTTGCGTTCAGATAGAGGAGTAACTTATTTAGGCTGTGAGAATGTCAAGGGAAGACTGAGTAGATGACCTCTGAGCTTAAACCTAAAGGATATAAGTCAGAAACTGGAAGCTCTGGGGAACAATGTCCAAACTAAAGAGAGAATAAATTGAATGCCTGGATGAGAGCATCACGGCATGATTGAGAAGCACAAAGCTGGAATGATTCAGAGGGGCAGGCAGGGTTAGGGCACTGCCCTGATTTCATTTATGTTGCAGTCATGAAATACACTAATAAAAAGCAACACAGGGAGGCATGGGTTTACTTGGCTCACAAGTCCAGGCTACAGCCCATTACTGCAGGGAAGTCAAGGCAGTCTTAAAACACTGCATTCACAGCCAATAGGAAAGAGAACACACACATGGACACTTGTTTGCTTTCTTGTAGATAGTTTGCTTACTTTGCTTTTACACAGTCGGGGCCCAGCCTAGGGAATGGTGCCACCCACAGGGGGATGGGTCTTTATACATCAAGTAGCAATCAAGGCAGTTCTTCAGAGTCATGCACAAGCCACTCTGAGCTAGATGACGACTCATTAAGACTCTCTATGTGGCTGTCAAGTTGAGAGTAAAAACTAACCAGCACACAGGGTTCACAACCCATGGGGAGGTCTTGGGGTTTTATTCTGTGATGAAACGGTTTCTGGTGGTTCAGAGCAGCAAATGCTATGAACCAATTTAAGGTTTTTAATCAATTCATCTGCTTATTGGTGAGAAAAAATTTAAGACTGGGAAGGATCTAGAAAGAGAAGAGAAAGTAGAGGGCAGATTTCAGGGTCTTCCAGGAAAACAAGAAAGATGAGTGAAAAGGTAGAACAAAGGCAGACCTTAGAGATACAACTGTCAAGAACCAAAGGTGTAAAGAGAGAGAGACATGAGTTCAGGGTGATGTCAAGATGTTAGGCTGGACTAACTCGATGGTGTGGTGCCATTAACTGATGAAATGAGGATCGAGAGAGACAACAAGAATGAATCATATCCAGAGTTGTCCCCCCACTCCTTTACAATGCCCCAATTTTCCAAAATAGAAAAAGCTGTGTCATTTCTGTAGTTTCAGGATCCTGAGGAAAAGCTACCTTGGCTTTTATTAAGTGGTTCCTGAGACCACTAGTCACCTGGATTTATCTTTTATGGTACCAACACACAGAACAACATGGAAGATCCAACAGAAATAGAGTCTTCTACAGGAGAAATTTTTCCTTTGCCCCATGATGCATGAAGAGGGGTCCACTGTAAAATGGGAGTTCTGTTGCTTGGAATGCAACTTAATAGCATCTACATAGCTTGATCGTCTATGTGCCGTGGTCTTCATGCTAGTGGAGGCACTGTGAGGAAGATATGGAGAGGCAATGGTTGAACACCTGAGCACCCAGTCACTTGCCCAACATTCTACTGAAATGCTTTGGCTTCCTATCTCAATACCACCTCAGTGAACTGGGCTTCCTAAGTGACCATCTCTTCCACAAAAAGGTGAGCCCTAGAAAAGACTAGTGTTGTGAGAACTTACTCCTGAGGATACATGAACCATCTACTCACCCCAGACAGAACCAATGGCAGACCAAAGTAAGGATACCACCAAAGTCCAACTTGGTGAACCAATGAGTTTTACTTACAGGAGTATAGATGAAGGGTTGCTTACCTGAGCAGAAATAATTCACAGACAGCAGCATTACCAAAAGCCCATCCCGGGGTGAGCCCATGGTGACAGCACACAAAAATCAGGAAACCTGGAGCACACTATACAACCTTCAGGAAGCTCAACAGGTTAGAAAGCATCCTTTCTAGACAGTTCAGTCCACCTGAGCCTCCCTGGGGCAGCTGAGCTCTCTCTGTTTCTGTAAGTGTCTTGGCTGGTCTGAGAGCATCTTTCAGCAGCAGTTTTTAGGACTTATACATGCTTGGGGAGGGAGGGCCCTAGTGAACCTAATCAACTTTAGGGACTTCCTGAACCTCTTGAGTTGGTCACTTCCTGAGCTTAATGAATTTCCCTGAAGGATGGACTGTTTCACCTCCCCTCAAAAACATCCTGTTGTTTATCTTCCTTTTGTTATTTAACTTTTTAAATTCAGAATATTCTGTTTACTTTCCTTTAAGCATTCTGTTATTTACCTTTCTAGATTTAGAGCATCCTGTTGTCACTTCAGACATCCTGTTGCTTACTTCCCTTCAGACATCCTGTTGTTTACTTAGTTTCCCTCCAAGAGCCAAGATGAAAGGTTTCATTTTGGAGGAAATTGCTACAGACTAGCTGGGATGCCCACATAGTGTAATATGGGTACTCTGAGTCCTGGGACAGCCCAGGATAGTGATGAATTCAGCCAACCAAAATCATAAAGTTACTTTAAACATTTTTCAATTTTCATGAGTTTTTTTTTTTTTTTTTGGTAAACTGATTGCATGATTCCCAAGTGTCAACTTGGCAGATGACATCATGTCATAGCCAAGGATGGATAATGCCTCTAAATCTTCCTCAACTACTCAGAGTATCTCCAAAGAAGAGTTCAGAAGCTTATGACAAGGGAGCCCATACAAGGGAGTTGTCAGACAACTCCAAGATCTGCTGGCATCCTAGATGATGGATAATCTTTTGGGGGAAAATATCTGAAGAATCACCCCCAATCCATGGGCTGTTTCCTCAGTCATCACTGGGATATAAAGCACAGCGAAGAGTCAGGAAGGCAAAGTAGCATGCACAGCCTCAATTCACACACTACAGAATTCTATTCATTATAGACTCTGTGCTCCCTGCAGGGATTACTTAATTTCTTAGTTTAAGGCCATGCCCAATCCAATGATCTAGATATAATCTTTTGCTCCAACTCCAATTAGTAACAATAACTGCCAAAAGAGAAGTAATTCTAGAACCAGCCTATGCCAAGTGACAAGTGACAGCATGGAAACAAAAGAGGGGGTAAGTAGAAATTACAAAGTAGAAATAAGAATTGGCAAAGTGTGGAGCCAAATAGTGCCCCAGCAAGCATTGTGACTCAGTGCAGCAGCCCACATGGATAGCACTGAATTGCTGCATAGATTAATAAATGATTCTAAGCACAGTGACTAGATGAGGAGGGGGGTCTCCTCTGACTGCAATTGTCAGGCCCAATATTTTCCAAAGTAAACTAACTCTGGGATACCCCATACCTGACCCTCCACAGGAAGAGACATGCATCAGTTCCAGAGAGCAGGTATTTATCAACCACCTAAGGTGCATCTAGCACCACCCTGAGCCTGGGAAGAAGGGTAATACAGCAGCCTCCAAAGCCATGGGGCTGTTCATAAGCCATGGTTTTCCTGAGCTTCAAAGCATCTATTGGGCAGTGATGCTCTGCAGGGCAGGGAGAGTGACTTGTGACTTAGTGCAAACTTACAGAAAGAAAACAGAAAAGAACAAAAAAAAGGAAGAAAGGTTTCATTTTTAGAGCAGATTTAAGGTCACAGCAAAATTAAACACAGTCTGTCCTAGTTTCTTTTCCATCGCTGTAATAAAGTACCGTGATAAAAGAAACTTGAAGAGAGAAAAGGTTAATATTTAGCTCACAATGTCAGGTTATTTCAGGGAAGTCAAATCAGAAACAGATAGTCACATCATGCCCACATTCAAGAGCACATACACACACTCATCTAATCGGGAGGGGGAATCACATGTTGAAACTCTCCTCTACAAACTCTGGCTTTCTCTGTTACTTGCTTACTTACTTGCTAGTGCTCAATTTGCTTTCTCTACTCTGACTCAGTCCAGGGCCCCAAACCAGCACCAGGTAATGGCACTGCCCACTTTCAGGCTGGGTCTTCTTATGATCAATCAATCAAGGCAATCCCACACAGACATGCCCACAAGCCAGCCTGATCTAGACAGTCTCCCATTGAGACTTTCTTCACAGGTGATTCCACATTTTGCAAAGTTGGCAATTAAAGCTAATCATCATACATCCCATAAATTTCCTATATACCTCCTAGATGCACAGTCTTCCCTACTACCAACACCTCCCTCCTCAGAGTGGTACATTTGATGCAACTAATGAGCCACCAATGAAACACCATCATTACTTAAAACTCACAGCTTCCATTAGGGTCTGCTCTTGGTTCTGTATGTTTTATGGGACTGGATAAAAGTGTACAGTAACACATGTCTACTACTGTAATACCATACTCAGTTATTTCACTGCCTTGAACATCCTCTGTGCTCTGCCTCTTTCTCACTTCTTTGCGTTTAATCTGTGGCAAACGCTGACCTCTTTGCTGTCTCTGTACTTTTGTTGGAGTCATATAGTACATAACCTTTCTGGGTTGACTACTTTAATTTGTAATGTGCATTACATCTCTTCCATATCTTTTCATGACTTGATAACTCATTGATTTTCAGCACTGAATAATATTCCATTTTCTAGTGATGCAGCTAAATTGAATATTGAGGAAAATATGAATTTTAATGCTTGTTTTCACTCTTTGTCTCTGTCAGCAAATTTCAGCTGACAAGTTTGTGATTAGAACACTAACAGAGCTAGCTAAAACTACTGACCTTGTGTCCTGATGAAACTTCCTCAGTTCCATTTGTCTCAGATGGAGACTTTTGCAACAGTTTTCAGAGGATCTTTATAACATTTATTTTCTTTCTAAATATGTAATTTGCCCGATTTTGAGACTGTACATAAATTTCCTTGTCATTGTAACCCAATGCCTAAGATATAAAAGATGTGCTACTTCCCTTTGAGGCTCAGAACTTAGGAGTCTTTCTGGGCCATGGCTGTAGCCTAAATAAACCCACTTCCTGTATCTCCTGTCTTATCTGTCCCACAACACTGGATGTACCACAGTTTATCTATGCATGTGCCTACCAAAGGACATATTAGTTGCTTCCAAGTTTTGCCAGTTATGAATAAAGCTGCTATAAATGCCCATGCATAGACCTAATTTTCTTTTTTTATATATTTTATTTATTTTTTTATTTTTTCTGTGTATGAGTGCATTGCCTGCATGTATGTGAGTGCACCCACGTTGTGCAGTGCTGTGGAGGTCAGAAGAGGGCTTTGGATTCCCCTGGAACTGGAGTTAATGACAGTTCTTAGCCACCATGTGGATGCTGGGAATAGAACCCGGGTCCTCTGCAAGAGCAATCAGTGCTCTTAACTGCTAAGCCATCTCTCCAGCCCCAGACCTAATTTTCTTTGAACTCACGTGATTGCTTGGATCACATGGTAAGAATATGTTTAGCTGAAAATTGAGGAATGTGTATTTTTATAAGAAACTGTTTTCCAAAGTGGCTGTCCTATTTTATATTTCTACCTGCAAGAGATGAGAGTTCCAGTTGCTCCACACCCTCATGAGCATCTGGTGGTGTTGGTATGTTGGATTTTGGTCATGCTAACATTATGCAGTAATGTGTCATTGTTTAATTTGTATTTCTCTGATGACATAAGATGTACAGCATTTTTTCTCACTTGCTTATTTTCTAGATGTTTATCTTCTTCAGTGAGAAACCTACTACAGACATCAACCTGTTTTTCAATCAGAATGTTTGTTTTCTAATGGATGACTTTTAAGAGTGCTTTGTTTTGAGGGGGTGACAGTTCTTTATCTTTGTCATTTCTGTCTCTCTGTGGTGTATCTTAGTTCTCATCACAGTGTTCTTTGAACAGCAGAATGTCTTCGTTTTAAGAACTTCAGCTGATCAATGATTTCCTTCATGGATTATGTCTTAGGCATCTTAGCTAAAAGTCACCCCAAATCTAAGTTCATCTGGACATGTGGACTTCTGTGTAATTTTCTAAAAATTTTACATTTGTGCATGTGGTGTTACTCTCTTTTCTTTTACTGAGAAAAAGTTAAAAAGTCAACTTAAAGGAGGAAAGATTTATTTTGGCTCCTGGTCTTGGGAGTTTTTGTCCATGGTTGGTGGGCTCCGTTACTTTAGACCTCAGGCAAGGCAGAGGATCACCGAAGCAGGAATATGTGACAGAAGAGGCTGCTCACATGGCAGTCAGCAAGCAGAGTGTGAAAAAAGAGGAAGGGGCCGTGGCAAGATAAACTAAAGAAAATGATATAGATATTTGAAAGTAAAAGAGCCTCTTTCACCCCAGATGGACTTGAGCCAAACACTAAGTGGCCAAGTGGTCAGTGGTCGCAAGAAGAATAAAAACAACTTGAGAAAGTAGTTGTCCAGTTCTTAAACCTTGCATCAAAGAGAAATAAATATGCCGGCAGAGGAAGAGTGGCCAGGAAAAAGCAGATTTATTGAGGAAAATTCAAGAAAGCTGAGGAATTAAGGAAAGTGAGAGAAACTCCTGAGAACAAGAGGGATCCCAAGAGTGGGAAAAACAGCTGTGCTGCATGTGGATGGGCTTTTGGCAGGGCTTAGCTGAACAAAGACAGCCCATTTCTATTGAGATCAGTTAATTCTGAGCAAATCACAGACTGAGCAATGGGAAGAGGCACACTCAGTACATGTCTCTCTGTCCAACCAAGAAGATGATCACACACTGCTCAACCAATTAGGGGTGTGATCATGTGGGAAAGCTCCCCTCAGTCCATCTCTGACTTGCTCTGTTGGCTCTTGACCTAGGCTCATCTGTAGCTGCTGGTCTTGACTAACTAACATTGTATGCTGCTGACCTGGTGTTGCAGGTGTCTAACCTTGGCTAGTGTCTTGCTGGCTGTTAAACTACACCCTTTGTCCTCACATTACATGACCAGCTTGCAGTGTTATCATGGGCCTTTTCCCTTTACTGCCTGTGTGAAACTAACTCCTGTCCCCAAAGGAATGTATCCTATGACCTACATTTTCTTCAACTATCCTGCCTCACCTCCTAACATTCAGCTGTGACACTGTCAGTGAACTGATCCCCAGATGAAGTTAATGCTCTCTTGGTACTATCACCTTTCAAGGCCCCACCTCTGAGAATAATACTGTGGATCAAGCCTTTGAAGCATGATCTTGGGTTGGGAGCACTTAATCGCCAAAACCATAATGTGTGGTCTGTGATTCATTTGGAGCTCTTTTTTGTGAAGGATATAAAGTTTACACTCTTTGTTGCACAAGGACATTTAATTGTAGAACCAGTTGTTGAGAAAACTATCTTTACTCCACTGTATTACATTTGCTCCTTTGTCAAATCAATTGAGTACATTTAGGTGGCTCTATTTCCTATCTCTGCATTCTGCTCCTTTAATCTATTTGTATGTTCTTTCACAAAACCACACCATTATGATTACTGTAGCTTTATAAAAAATAAAAACCTTAAAGTCAGGTAGTCCTCTGGTTTTGTTCTTGCTTTTCAATTTTGTATGGGATATTATAGATCTTTTGACTCTTCATATCAAGAAGAATCAAACAGTTTGTCAATAATCACAAAAATAACTTGTATATGTCAAATCTGAGCAAATCAATAAGGAGTCTATCTATCCATGAGCAGACTATCTATCTCTCCACTTAGTTCTGTTTGCGGGGAATCTTTTTGAGACAGGGCCTCCCTGTAGCCCCAGCTGCCCTGGAAGTCACTATGTAGACCAGGCTGACCTTGAACTCAGAGATCTGCCTGCCTCTGCCTCCCAAGTGCTGGGACTAAAGCCGTGCGCCACCATGCCCAGCTTTAGTTCTGTTTTGTAGCTATCCCATTTCAATGATACATATTTTATCAAAAATATTTCATTTTTGAGGGTTCTAGATAAATGTTGTTTTTAGCTTCAAATTACACATATTTATTAGTGATGTATAGAAAAGCACTTGACATTTTTATCTTAATCTTTTATTTGCAAACTTGCAATAATAGGCTATTAGTTCCAGGAGAATTTTTGTTAGTTATTTAGTATTTTATATATAGACAATATTCAAAGACCTTTTCATTTCTTCCTTCAGAGTTTGCACAATTTTATTTCCTTTTCTTGTCTTATTGCATTAGCCAAGATGTCTAATAACATTTTTTAAAAGCTTATGATTCATCTCAGTGGCAAATTTTCAGGTTTCTGAGCATTTTTAAATAGGATGTGAGCTATAGGTTTCTCATAGATAGACTTTATCAAGTTAAGGAAATTTCCCTCTGTTCCTTGATTGAGAGGTTGTTTTTTTTTTCAAAACTTTTTTAAAAACTTTATTTTATGTATTTAATAATCACATGATTAGAAGAAGCATTTCATTACAGCTTTAACATATTCGATGACAATTACTTAGAAGTCATTACAACACCATGGACATATTCAATAACAATTTCCAGAGCTATGATGCATGTCTTTCAAAATTGGCTGTAAAATTTTAGGTTTACAGTTGAATTAATACAGTTATACAACCTTGTATTCAGTATAAACTCCATAAGACATAAAATTAAATGATGTTTTAACCTTTAAAAAAGATCTCTAATGGGCTGGGCATGGTGGCACATGACTTTAATCCCAGCACTTGGGAGGCAGAGGCAGGCAGATCTCTGTAAGTTGAAGGCCAGCCTGGTCTACATAGTAAGTTCCAGGACAGCTGGGGCTACAGGGAGACCCCGTCTCAAAAAGACAAAAATAAATCTCTATTTCCTTATTAAAATATGCAGTTTCATACAGAAAACTTCATTTTAAATGCAATTAACACTAAGGTGTTTGCACATGTGTTTCTAATATCTATATATCTGATTATTACTAGTCACAGTCAGTTACTTTCTGAGCTCCTTGGCATCTAAGCAGGGATATAAAATCATCAGGTAGATTTCAATAGTAATGTTTCTCACATCTACTAATTATTAAGGAGTCAAATTTTTATGCTTTGAAGAATTATTTTTAAAAAAAATTTTAAATTTAATAACTTCATGATTAGAAGAAGCATTTCATTACAGCTTTAATGTATTCAGTAACACACTCCAGAGCAAGGATACATCTCTTCCAAAAGTGGCTGTAAATTTTTAGGTTTACAGTTGAATTAATACTGTTATACAATATTGAACTCAGTATAAACCCTGTAAGATATAAAACTGAATGAGTTTTAAGCCTTTAAAGACGATCTCCATTTCATTTTAAAATATTCTGTTTCCGACATTTTTAATGCTACTAACACTTAGATGTTTGCACATTTATCTTTAATCTCTATGTGCCTGATGATTACTAGTCATAGTCAGTTACACTCGGCTCCTTAGTACCTGAGTATGGATATAAAGTCATCGGGTAGATTTCACTGGTAATGTTTATCACCTCTACTATTTAACATGAAATAAATTTTTATGCTTCCTCCTCAAATGTCTTTTTAAAATTTTTGTTGATTTTTCTGTGTGTATATCATACAGAACATCCCACAGAGTCTTATTCATCTATATACCCACTTCCCAAATGGCACCCTCCCATATCTTCCCCCCCAACACACACATACTGGAGCCCACGCACTCTGTCATCCCTATTACTGTCCTCTATGTTGTCGACACCCCCAGCCATAATCCAGTGCTTGTCCATCTGCTGAACCTAGTCATCCTATCTAGAGATCCTTGTTTTAGGAAGATCAGCTGTTCCTCATCTAGCAGCAATGAGCTGTCAATATTCCTTTAGATAAGATTGGGGTCTGCTGTTCATTTTCCTAGTTCTATGCTGGGTTACCATCTGGGAGTCTCTTGCGCCTCCTTGGTCAATAACTCAAAGGAAGGTATCACCTGTCTGGCACTGTTTCTTGTTATGTAGCCTTTAGCTATACATATGGACTCTTAAAAATTATATTGACCCTATTAATCTTTGGTTATACTTTCCTTTTGGGCGTTTAAGACCCTCCATTTGGCCCAGATAAAACGATTTATTTTTACTCTTAAGGTCATTTGAGGATCTATTCCTCAGGGGTAACATGGGCTTGGGAGGAGCCCCTGGCTCCTTTCTTTTACCAGTTCCATCTATGTGAAGATAAGTCAAAGGTCCTGCTTGACCATGGCTTGATTCTGTGTTGACTCTCCTCTTTGTAGACTGGACACTGGTTCAGGTCCACCAGGTGGGGTCTCCATGGCCTCCTTGCTCAAGAAGACAGGTGACTTACCACAGTTACAGGACATTTTGACAGATGCTAATAGTTCCCTGGAACTTAGTTGACCTAGGAGGGCAAGGAGCAAAAACTGTCCTTTATGTCCCCCTGACCAAATTAGTACAGGCCTCAAAGTATGTCTGTTAAACATCCAAGAAGGTTAGTTCCACCAGTCTGGTACTTTTAATTGCCATGTG
>NW_008352334.1:2268938-2269526 GCF_000622305.1 Nannospalax galili
TCCGATTTTTTTTTAAAACTAGCTAGGCATTATTTAGATCTCACAGTCTAACCCTTCCACCATGGTTTCCCCATTTAAGTGCCCCCATTTTCCCCATTTCTCCCTTAATAATACCCTTCTCCTATGGTCCCACCTCTCTTGAGCACCTTCTTTCCCTTTATCCCCAAGGTTCCTTGTATAACCTTCCCTCCCTCCTCCCCTTAAAATAACCCCATTATTGTCCGAATCTCACTTGTTAACACCTGTTTTCTACTGTTCTTCTCTTTCAGAATCTTTCTTTTCCTGCACTTCCCTGTTTCCTCTTCATTATCCTGGTTCCTGTAGTTGTGTTTGGATACATATTCACTTATAAGGATTTGGTGCTAGGATCCACATATGAGGGAGAACATACTGCTTTTTTTTCTGAGATTGTGTTACTTCACTTAGTATAACAGTTTCTAATTCCACCCTTTTACCTGCAAATTTCATGATTTCATCTTTCTTTACTGCTGAGTAAAACTCCATTATATAAATTAACCACATATTCATTATCCATTCATCAGTTGAGGGACACTTAGGTTGCTTCTATCTCTTAGCTATTGTGAAAAG
>NW_008352334.1:2269687-2270080 GCF_000622305.1 Nannospalax galili
GTGGATGAGTGTTCCCCTTTCCCCACATCCTCTCCAACACTTAATATCATTTGTTCTCTTGATCTTAACCAGTCTGACTGGGGTAAGATGAAATCTTAAAGTGGTTTTAATTTGCATTTCCCTAATTATTAGTGATGTTGAACATCTTTTAAGATGTTTCATAGCCATCTTTACTTCTTCTTTTGAGAACTCTCTGTCAGCTCATTAGCCCATCTTTTAATTGGGTTGCTTCTTGTCTTGATTCTCTGTTTTTTGAGTTTGCTATAGATTCTGGATGTTAAACCTCTGTCAGATGTGTTGCTGGTGAAGGTTTTCACCCATTCTGTGGGTTTTCTCTTCCCTTCCCTGGTGCCTCCTTTGATGTACAGAAGCTTTTTAGTTTAATGAGGTCCC
>NW_008352334.1:2270794-2272989 GCF_000622305.1 Nannospalax galili
TCTATATATGACTCTTGGTAGGATGGTCATTTTCACAATATTAATTCTTCCAATCCATGAGCATGGGAGGTGCTTCCATCTTCTGATGTCTTCCTCAATCTCTTTCTTTAAATATTTAAAATTTTCATTGTAGAGGTCTTTAATTAAAGTCTTTGGTTAGGTTTATTCCAAGATATTTTAATTTTTTTGCAGCTATGGTGACCGGTAGTGTTTCCATGTACTCATTCTCTGATTGCTTGTTATTGGCATATAGAAAGGCTACAGACTTTTGTAGGTTAATTTTGTAACCTGTCACTTTACTGAACATGTTAATAATTTCTAGGAGTTTTCTGGTGGAATTTTTGGCATCTCTTAGATATAATATCATATCAACCGCAAAAAGAGATAATTTGATCTCTTCCAATTATTACTCCTTTAATTTTGTGCTCTTGTCTTATTGCTCTTGCAAGAGTTTCAAGCACTATGTTAAAGAGAAGTGGAGATAGTGGACAGCCTTGTCTGGTTCCTGATTTCATTGTGAATGCTTATAGTTTTTCTCCATTTAGAATAATGTTGGCTGTGAGTTTGTTATATATAGCTTTAATTATGTTGAGGTATGTTTCCTCCAGTCCAATTTTCTCTAGGACTTTGAACTTGAATGTATATTGAATTTTGTCAAAGGCCTTCTCTGCATCTATTGAGATGACCATGTGGTTCTTGTCTTTGAGTCCATTTATATGATTTATGACATTTATTGACTTACGTATATTAAACCATCCCTGAATCTCTGGGAGAAAGCCAACTTGATCATGGTGGATGATCTTTTTGATGTGTGTCTGTATGCGGTTTGCAAGTATCTTGTTGAAAATTTTTGCATCTATGTTCATTAAGGATATGGGTCTATAGTTTTCTGTATCTTTACCTGGCTTTGGTATTAGCGTGGATGCTGGCTTCATAGAAGGAATTTGGAAGTTCTCCCTCCATTTCTATATTTTTGAATAAATTAAGTAGTATTGGATGTAGATCTTCTTTAAATGTCTGATAGAATTCTTCTGTAAATCCATCTGGTCCTGGGCTTTTTTTAGTCGGGAGGTTTTGTACTACTGTTTCAATTTCTTTTTGTGTTATGGGTCTGTTTAAGCTGTTAATCTCTTCTTGGTTTAGTTTTGGTGGTGCCCATGCCTTTAGATATCCATGCATTTCTTTTAGGTTTTCGAATTTAGTAGTATATAGTTTTTTAAAGTATTCCCTTATAATGTCTGTATCTTTCTGGTGTCTGTTGTGATGTTTCCCCTTTCATCTGCAATTTTGTTGATTTGGAGGTGCTCTTTCTTTTGGTTAACTGGGCTAGAGGTCTGTCAATCTTGTTTTCTTTGTGTCGTTTTCTTTGTTTCGAGTTCATTAATTTCTGCCCTGAATTTGTTATTTCTTTTTGTCTGCTCGGTTTGGGTTTCATTTGTTGTTGCTTTTCAAGTGTCTTGAGCTGCAATGTTAAGTCACTTATTTGTGTTCTTTCTGATTTTTTAATGTAGGCACTTAGAGCTATAAACTTCCCTCTAAGGACAGCTTTTAATATGTCCCAGAGGTTGTGTTGTATGTATTGTCCTTTTCGATTGTAAACTTTATCACATTATGGTCTAATAGAATGCATAGAATTATTTCAAACTTTTTGTATTTGTTGTGGTTTGTTTTGTGCCCCAGTATATGGTTGCTTTTGGAGATGGTTCCATGGGGCACTGAATAGAAAGTATGTACTTTGGTGCTTGGGCAGAATACTCGGTCGATGTCTGTTAGGTCCATTTGATATATGGTATTGTTTAATTCAGATGTGTCTCTGTTAACTCTCTTCTCTTTTGACCTATCTAATGGAGACAGTGGGGTATTGAAGTCCCTACTATTAGTGAGTTGGGATTAATCTGCGTCTTAAAGTCCTGTAGTATTGATTTTATGAAGTTGGGTGCACCAGAGTTTGGTGAATATATGTTCATGATTGTAATATCATGTATGAGTTTGTGCATTCTGTCACCATTGCTCTAAGTTTATATGAACAAGTTCCCAGCTGCCTGGAAGAGTCTGCTCCCTTGTAGACATCCACCACCCACTGCTTTTTTCTTGGTACTATTTGCTTGGTATATTTTTTTCCATCCTTTCACCTTAATATAGTCCCTGTCCTTGAAAGTGAGATGAGTTTTTTGCAGACAACAAAAATATGGGTT
>NW_008352334.1:2274175-2309148 GCF_000622305.1 Nannospalax galili
TTATTTTTTCTCTGTGATTTTGACATGTGAATTTCTTTTGTAGTTTCTGATTCTTGTGTGAGACTCAAGACTTCAAGTTTAGGACTGCTTCTTTTTCTAAACTTAATGTGCCTTTGTGGTTTACTTTCTGGGCATGAAAAGCTGGTTCGTCTAAGCTTCTGGTTCTCTCTTTTGATTTTATATTGGAGTGGCCAGATTGCTTTTGTCTTCAGGAGTTCCCACAGAGGCCCATGTCAGACGAGGATCAGATGATCTCAGGCTTTCTCCTAAGGTCTGGATCCCTCCAGGAAAGATTTTGGCCTCAGGAATTTGGGGGTTGGACTGGCCTGGGAGCAGGGCCCAGGAAAGATGCTGGTCTAGGGTAGCTGGTGGCCATGCCACCCAGAGATGCAAAGGAAGATGGGGGCAGGATGTGGCCCCAAGGGCCCTGGGGACTGCAGGAAGAAACTGGGTTGGTCTGGATGCAAAGGATCAGGAAGCCAGAGGTCAACCCTGGTGTCCAGGAAAGAGCCTGGTGGGTTGTGCAGCCCAGGGAAGCAGAGGGAGGTGAGGATGGGACCAGGCCCAGAGGGCTCCTGGGGACTGTGAGAAGGAACTGGGTTGGTCTGGATGCAAAGGATCAGGAAGCAGTGATTCCCCTGGTTTCTGAGATGCCAAGACAAGGAATTGGACAGTGCCCAGGCTAGGATGAGAGATGGGCCGGGGAGATGGGAGGGTGAATGAGGCTGGGGGAGTCAAGGTGAGAGGGTGAGATGGACTTACCCAGGAGAGAGGCTGGTGGGTTGTGCAGGCCCAAGGAAGTAGAGAGAGGTGAAGGCGGAACCAGGCCCATAGGGCTCCTGGGGACCATGAGAGGAACTGGGTTCATCTGGATGCAAGGAATCAGGAAGCAGTGGTGGTTCCAGGCCAAGGGGTCAGTGCCGGTATCCAGGAAAGAGGCTGGTGGGTTGTGCAGCCCAGGGAAGCAGCCGATTGAGAGTTTTTAGTCATGAAGAGGTGTTGGACTTTTCTCAAATATTTTTCCTGTATCTATTGATATGATCTTTTTTTCTTCTTTAGCCTACTGACGATGTGAGGAATTTCACTGATTTTTAAGTGCTGAATACATGTAACTCTTTATACAGTGTTTAACTTGACTTGGTAATAACGTTTTGACAATATATACCCTAGGTTTATGAGACACACTTCTCTGTGATTTTCCTTTCTTGTGTGGCCTTTGCCTGGCTTGGGTACTGAGGTAATGCTTCATAGAATGAGTTAATATTTACTCTGCTTCCATCTTCTGAAAGAGGCTTTAGAGAATTAGTATAATTCTTCCTTAAATGTTTTGTAGAATCACCTGTATACCCATTTGGGCTTGGTGTGTTCTGTTTTTGTAGATTATTAATTATTAATTCAATTTCAGATATCGGTCTGTTAAGAGTGTATATTTCTTCACATATTTTTTGGAATATTCTGTTTAGAAAAAATTGATCCATTTCAGCTAGGGCACCAAATTTGTGGGCATACAGTTCCTTGTAGTATCCCTTGACTGTTCTTTCAACATCCATACAATCTCTAATGATACCCTCTACTTAGTTTCTAGTATTAATGATTTGGATCTTTTTTAATTAGCCTGGCTAGATGTTTATTGATTTTATTAGTCTTTTGAAAGAACCAGACTTTGGTTTCATTGATTTTCTCTATCGCTTCCTGATTTCAATTTTATTGATTTCTGTTGTCATTTCTTATCGCTTCTTTTCTTCCACACACTTGATACTTAATTGTATTATTTTTCTGGTTTCTTAAAGTGGAAACTTACATTATCAATTTTAAATCTCCTTTCTAAATCAGCATATAAATGTCTCTCTAAGCCATGCTTTCATTATCCCATAAGTTTGTGTGTGCAGATGTATGAGTGGGTCCATGTGTCCATGTGTGTGCATGGAGGCAAGAGGAGACCAGACAGAGTCTCTCACTGAACTTGGAGCTCACCGACTTTTGGCTAGGCTGGTAACCAGCAGGTGCCAGTGATCTGCCTATCTCCACATCCCCACTCCCCAGGGCACCAGTGTTCATCCCTCTGCTTTCTGACAGTGGAAGCAACATGAGCAGCTGTTTCATGCTTCTCCTCCGTGATGGCCTGTACTCTCCAACTGTGAGCTCAAGGAAGCCCTTCCTGAAGTTGTTTTTGTCAGGTATATTTGTCACAGTTATGAGAAAACTTACAGTACAAATCCCCCAGTTCAAACACGTCATCTTCTTTACTCATTGTGTTTGGTTTCCGGCTTCATCCCCTCAAATGATGAACTCTCTGGATTAACATACCACAAGGTACTGCAGCCAAGTTGGAGCCCTCCACAGAACCCCAAACACTAAGTCACCAGGAGGCACCCTGTTGAAATATTAACTCTAAAAATCTCTGTTGTGGGAACATGGCCTTCTTTGCTCTGCCTCAGGCCCCTACCTAGAATCTTCTTTTTCCTGCTGAGGATTAACTGTGCATTGGACAGGAAATGAGTTCCTTGCTATTTATTGTGGTCAAATCCTCAAATGAAGTCAATACAGCAGTAAGGCTAGAGAAGCTGACATCTCTTTATTAATTCATGAGGCACTTTGCAGTTCACCACTGTCCACACAAGATTGATAGAAACTGAAAAAGAAACCCAAGTTAAATTACGTCTTTGATAACTTCTGCTCAACTGTCCTGTCAGTGACCAAGGAGATTAAACATCTGTGATTTATTCCCATGTTAATCTCAACAAACACACGCACAGGCACGCATGCATGCACGCACTCATGGCAGACTGCACCGTGAGTGGCTCTACCAGTTTGCAGAGTGGAATCAGAGAAAAGCCAGCGCTGATGGGACAGAACAGGAGGCTCAACATCCCTTTCTTTAGTCCTCAGTCCACTGCTCATTTGTTCGGTCAATCTTCCTCAGCAGTTCCCATCCCTGCTATAAAAAGCCTTGTGCAAGACTAGAAGAGGATTCTGGGAGACATAAAGTTTGTTCCTTTGCACCAGTCTGGCAATAATTAATTTAAATGTGTATTTCAAGCAATTCCTAACAGTTCCTACTCTACCTCTCGCATACCCTGTGATCTTATGCAAATAAATTCAGTTGTCATACCAACCACCATTTACTGACACTTACTATGCCCTGGGCATGACAGAGGTTTTTCTGTAGATTAGTAATATAACTCCCACTACAACCTTGGGAAAGAAGTGTAATGAATTTGCTCCTTTTATTTTCTTTTTAAATTATGTCTGTGTACATGTCTATGTGTGGGTACATGCACCTGAGTACAGGTGCCTACAGAGGCCAGAAGAGGATGTCTGATCCTTTGGAGCAGGAATTGCAGGTGATTGTAGGTGCTGGAGACTGAACTCAGGTCCTCTGCAAGAGTACTTACTACATTCTCATAACTGCTGAACCATCTCTCTAGCCCCCAGTTTTGCTCTTTTCACATCCTAGAATTCCAAGGCGTAGTGATGATATACAGCTTTCCCAGAATCATCAGTCCACAAGCTAGAGATCTAAACCTGTGTGGCAGGATTGCAGAGCCTTGTTCTTAAACACCATCTCAATTTCTGGGTCCAGGTCTCACTTGCTGACCTCATGGCAAGTGTGTGCTGTCACAGGTTTCTAGACTGTTCTGGGGCTGAAAGTCCACTGCTTTTTTCTCTGTGGTTTCCCAGGGATGAGTTTTCCACCATCTGAAGATACAGCCTACTTGATAGCTTTTCTCCTGGAACTTTCTGCTCCTGACAGCAATACCATCTAAATTGGCCTTTCAGGCTCCCAGGGCTGAGTACGGAGCCATGGGGACATCAGGTAAAGGTTCAGGAAGTGCCCTTCAGCTGTCTCCATCAGAGACCCCTGCAGTGTTCCAACATGGCATGACTCACACTAGGTGCAGTTTCTTTTCCTCACACCTATTTCTTTCAACTCCTCATCTACAATGGAAGCAGGTTCCAGACCCTGGAATCTCCCTTCTTTGCACCCTCACCTAGCTGCCTTTTCTCTCCTTCCCACACAGGGCACCTAGGTTCAGGATCTCTGCACGTCTTGCCTAAGCCGGAACCTCTAACAGGGTTCCTGCGTCTAGCCTCTAGACCTCCTGGTGATCTTGTTGGCCAATGAGAAAAACCCAGTAGCAGGAATCTTCAACAGCCATTTAATGGTGTTAGCTAAGAGTCGTTTATTGAACGATTGGCCTTGATATCCACCCTGAGCCAGGCCCCATGCTAGGAGCTGGGGGACAGTGATGACTGCACACTGACTACCCGTGCTCATGTGCCAAGGGATGTATTAAGGAAGACAAAGAATGAACAGACAGAATTGAATCAGACGGCGGTGCGCTCCAGCTGGAAGCTGGGGAGACAAAGGCAAGGGGAAAGAACGAAGACCAACAGGGGCCAAGACCGCCTTAGCCGGGGTGTTCAGGGTCACAAGATAACATGTAGGCCATGCTCTAAGTCCATCATGTCTATTAATGCATTTAACCATCATAGCAACCCACTGAGGTAGCCTGATGTTATTCTCCTTTTGAAGAAGAGAGAGTTGAGCAAAGATTCCATGCTTACAAAGTAAGTAAAGGACCCAGGATTTTTATCCAGGCAATGTGATTCCATAACTTCTTGATCACTATCACTGTGATAAGCTACTTGCCCTGGGAGGTGATGTTCCGGTTGAGATTGGACAGGGGAAAGCTATCTTAGTGTGGATTCTCCCAGAAGCAGGTCTGAGGCAAAGAATCACGAGCAAGGAGTTTATTTAAAGATATTTTATTTCTGTGTGTGTGTGTGTGTGTGTGTGTGTGTATGTGCATACCTGCATGACTTTATGTGTACCATTTGCATGCCTGGTGGGGGTCAGAAGAAGGTGTGGAGGTCAGAAGAAGGTGTCAGATACCCTGGAACTGGAGCTACAGGCAGTTGTGAGCCACCATGGGGATGCTGCGAACTGAACCTGAATCTTCTGCAAGAGCAGCAAATGCTCTTAACTGCTGAGCCATCTCTCCAGTCCCAGGTAGTTTATTTAAAAAGTAAATCTCAGGAAGCCTGGAAGGGGTGTGAGGAAGTGAGACAGGGGAGGGAGGAGTGACATTTAATCTCCATAGTCAACTGGGCTAGACTTAGAATTATCATGGAAATACACCTGTGGGTGTGTCTATGAGGGTGTTTCTAGAAAAGTTTAACTGAAAGAGAAGACTCAGCCTGAATGTGGGCTGAGAGGCCCTATTCCATGGGCTGGGTTCCTAGACTTAATAAAAGGAAGAAAGTGCGCTAAGACCAAATGTTCATCCCTCCCAGCTTCCTGACTGCTGATGCAATGTGACCAGCCACAACCTGCTACTGCTGCCATGCAATGTGACCAGCCACATCCCTCTCCTGCCACCATGCCTTCCCTACCATGATAGTTTGAAGAAACTATGAACCAGAAACAAATCCTTCATTCCTTAGATTGCTTTTGTCAAGTGTCTTGTCATAGCAACAAAAAAAAAAAATAACTAGTACAGGAAGGAAGCCAACAAAGGCTGTATTAACAAGCCTCTGGATGAGTACAGCTCAGTGCTTCCAGGAAAACGTGGGATTCCACACAAGGCACACACTTCTCAGTCTCTTTTCCACACCAAAGGATGGGGGAATTAGGGTATTAGTTACTTTTCTGTTGCTGTGATAAAACACTGACCAAAACCAACTTGGGGAGGAAAGGGTTTATTCAGCTTACATCTCCCAGATCACAGTTCATCAGGGTGTCCAAGGTAGGAACTCAGGGCAGGAACCTGGAGGCAGGAGCTGAAGCACAGGTCATAGAGGAATGCTGCTTACTGGCTTGCTCCCTTGGCACATGCTTAACCTGTTTTCTTATACAATACAGAACAACCTGCCCCGCGATGATACTGCCCACAGTGGGCTGCCCCCCCATCACTCAACAATCAAGAAAACACCCCACAGACATGGCCAGAGGCCAGGCCAATAGAGGAAATTCCCCAATCGTAGTTCCCTGTTCCCAGATGTGTCAAGCTGCCAGCTAAAGCCTTCCAGCACAGGTACTTATGCTCAGAGTTCCCCCTACTCAGATGATGGCTTCCATCATGGAGCAGAGCAAAAGCTGTGGTGTGTATGCCAAAGAGAAGGAAAGCTCATCTGGTAGAGGAGTCAAGCAGTGTGCTAGGAGTTACCACCAGAGAGAGCAATAGAGGCCAGGTATAACTGTACATGGTGGTTCTGATGCCTGGAAGGGAAACAGACTACAAGACACAGGAAGAGAAAGGAGACCGTGATGTTAGATGGTGACATAGATGTTGGCTTACAGTAGGGTAGCATTTTGTGGAGGCTATAATTGAAAAGTATAGCTGATGAGAATTAAGGATGGAATGAGACATCATGGGCTATAAGCGAAACTGAAGAGTCATCTCCTGAGACCAAGACAGGGCAGTTGCAAGTTCGGAACAGCAGGATTTGGGAAATGAGAAATCTGCTGGGACACTTTGCGAGTTTGAGAGGCACATTAGTAATAGATTCTTGAATGCAGGTATTAGAGCTCAGAAGAGAGTCCAGTTAAGTTTGTGGTGCTGTGTTGTAATCACCCCAATTTCCCTTTGAGAAGCCCTCTGGATACACAAGGAAGCTTCTAGCATGTGGTGTAAAAGAGGTGTGATGAGTACAGAAACAGAGGAGAGCTGGGATGTAGCAATTCAGTCACTCTGAGCTGAGATGACCAGGAGAAACATTGATCACAAGGTATAGTGGTTACCACAATCCCCACCCAGGCCACCACAGTCTGTAAGATGAGTAGAGGCTTTGTTTTTTTGTCCAAGTCCTTGGTCACAGAGAGTGGAGTGAATCATATTGTTCATTTTAATGTTCCAGTTTAATTTCTGCTGCTGTGACAAAATATCCTGACAAAGCAACCTAAGGGAGAAAAGGGTTCATTTGCCTTACAATCCCAGGTTATTCATCATTGAGGAAAGTCAAGGCAGGAGCTCAAAGCAGCTAATCGCATAACACCCACAGTCAGAGCACAGGGAAACTAATGCACCCAGCTGCTCACTTCTCCCTTGCTTCCCAGCTAGCTTTTCCAACTCTTCTATAGCTCAGGGTCCCCTGCCTAGGGAATGGTGCCACCCACAGTGGGTTTAGTCTTCTTCAACAAGCAAGACAGTCCCCCACAGATAGGCCAACCTGACCTAGACAATTCCTCATTTGAGGCTCTCTTCCCAGGTGATTGTAGGTTACAGCAAGTCAACATTTAAACCTAACCAGCATAGTCCTCTGTGCTCCATGAGAACTCTTTGATGGTTGTGTCATTTTAATATTTTCCCTAGTTCCTTATTTCCAGGTCTAGTCCAATCTACCCATAGGCGCCCTCTCTAAGACATGAATCAATGCCACTACATATACTTTGAGAAATGTGTTTTCTGTTTGTCCCCATAATTCAAAATGTTATAAATTCTATTCTTTTCCCTCAACATTACATTCCAATCTATTTATATTACTATCAGTATATCTACTTTATTTTTAAAACTGCTGTGAGGTTTTAAAAAATAGATGTGGGCTGTCAAGATGGCTCAGTGGGTCAGGCACTTGCTGCCAAGCCAGACCACCAGAATTCGAACCCTGGGACTCACATGGTAGATGGAGAGAACGGATTCCTGTCCGTTGTCCTCTGGCCTCCACACATGTGGTGTGCGCGCGCACACACACACACACACACACAAAATAATTAATTAATAGAATCTTTTTAAAAAACCTTAGTAACCACAAAAAAACAGTATTTAAAGAAACACATTTTTAACAGGTAGCTTTAAGATTGGAAATTCATTCTGACATCACAGCATTTTTCCTAAAATATTTTATTTTTTTATTCCATATGTATGAGTGTATTGCTTGCATGCGTCTAAGTGCACTCATATTGTGTAATGCTCACAGAGGTCAGAAGAGGGATCAGACCCCCTGGAACTGGAGTTACAGATAGTTATTAGCTGCCATGTGTATGCTGGGAATCAAACCTCAGTCCATGCTCTTAACCACTGAGTCGTCTCTCCAGCCCAGAGTACTTTTAAAAATAATGAATGGGTATTCATCGGTATTCATCAAATGGCCCCCTTGCACCTCCAAAATATTTGCAACACTTTCTCCTGTATTCTTCTAATAAATCGAGTCACAAGTTTCTTGGGGGTCTTGAATCAACCCAATTTCATTAGCTAATGCCATATTTGTGATTTTTCATGTCTATGTGTGGTGGTTTGAATGAGAAACGTCCTCCAGAGGCTCGTGTATTTAAACACTTGGCCCCTAGTTGGTAGTTCTGTTTGGGGAGGTTAGCGAACCTTTAGGAGGTAGATACATGCTAGGGGAAGTACGTCACTGGGGTGGGCTTTGAGGGCTTATAGCCTTGCCCTACTTCCTGTTCTCTGTGTTTCCTTTGTGTGCATGAAAGTGTGATTAACCAGCCTCCTCCTCCTGCCACCACCCCCTCCCCACCATTATGGACTCATTCCCTCTGCAACAACAAGCCAGAATAAACCTTTGCTTTCTGAAGTTGCTTTTGGTCATGGTCTTTTATCATAGCAAAAGGAAAAAAAGTAACTAATACACTATGTTTATAGTGAAATCCACCTGATCCCTCCCCTCCCCAAATCGCCTTTATCCAGTTTGGGAACAAAGATTATACTTGCCAGATAAAACCACGTGAATGAATAGTTTTTCCTTGATGTCTATTTTTCTGTAGCATTTTTAAGGATGGGATCATCTGTTCTTTGAAAGCTTTGTTAACACAGCTGTCAAACTATCTGGAGCTATGGCTTTCTTTGAAAATGTGATGATGATTCCATTTCAGCTTCATTAAAACTTCTAGCTCTGCCAATGTCTTGGGCCACCTTTGTCATTTTATGTATTTCAAGAGTTCAAAGAGTCTTCCATGACAATGATTCCTTTTCACCTGAGAAACTGTGCATGTTTGTGTATGTGTGGTGTATGTACATGTTCATATGGGTGTGTGCACCTGTTTTGTACAGGTGTGCTTGTCTGTGTGCACACATGTGCAGGCCAGAGGTCAGTCAGATCCCCTGGAGGTGGAGTTACAGGCAGCTGTGAGCTACCTGACAAGCACAAGTGCTCTTCATACTGAGCCATCCTTCTGGCTCCTCTGCCTTGTTTTTTGAGACAGGGCCTCTCACTGAGCCTGGGACTTCCCATTTCAGCTAGACTGGCTGGCAGGCAAGTCTCCAGGATCCACCTATTTCTGTACCCCACCCCATCCCCAGTGCTGAGGTTACAGATATACACCAACATGCCTGGTGTGTGTACCTGGGTGCTGAGGACCCAAACTCAGGTTTCCACACTTTCACAGCAAGCACTTTTTCCATGGAGCCATCTCACTATCTCAAACCTAAAAAATTTTCACACAACTCTGAGTATATTATGTATAGAATGTAGCCATACAAACCAAATATCTATTTATAATAATAAATCTAAAGAATTATTTTTTATATTGTATTTATTTTTTATGTATATGAGTGTATTGCCTGCATGTGTGTAAGTGCACCCGTGTTGTGCAGTGCCTGCAGAGGTCAGAAGAGGGTGTTGGATCCCCTGGAATTGGAGCTATGGATGGTTGTTAGCTGCCATGTGGGTGCTGGGAATCAAACCCAGGCCCTCTGCAAGAGTAGCCAGTGCTCTTAACTGCTGAGCCATCTCTCCAGCTCAGAGTCTTTTTATTTTTAAGACAGGGTCTCCCTGTGGCCCCAGCTGTCCTGGAACTCACTATGTAGACAAGACTGGCCTCAGTCTCACAGAGATCCACCTGGCTCTGCCTCCTGAGTGCTGGGATTAAAGACATGCATGTGTCACCACATCTGGATTTATTTCTTTAATTATGCGTATATTGTATACCTGTGTGTGGGTATGTGCATGTTGAGGCATGCACTTAGAGGCAAGATGACATTGGATCCCCTGGAGCTGGAGGTACAGCCGGTTGTGGGCCGTCTGGCATAGGGGCTCTGACTGAACCCAGGTCCTCTGGATAAATAGTGAGCACTTTGTAATCACTGAGCCAGCTCTCTATCTCCCATTAAAGTCGTTCTTTCCTACTTATCTGGGCTCACTCTGCTTCCTTTTCAAGCTTCATAAGCTTGACTCCCTTGTTTTCCGTAAGTCTTAATAAAGGGATGCATGTGACGCTACAAATTTACTTCTGAGTACTGCGTTGGACACGGTCCATAAAACTTGGCACGTGGTGCTCCCATTACCACTCAGTAACGTCTCCTTGATTTCTTTCCTAGCACAATGACATGTGATAATGTTTCTCAATTTTCTGGACACAAAGTTTTTCATTTTAATTGCATTATGGTGAGAAACATTGAATGTGAGATGTTAGTTCTTTTATATTGATATATTTAAAAAAATTTTTAACAAAGTTGCTTTGAAAGCTGCAAATTTCACACTGAAATTTGCCTTTGTCAAGGGATAGAGATTGTTCAGTGGTTAAGCATATTACTCTTGACGAGAACCAGGGTTGGCCATATGGGGCGGCACACAACTAACTGTAACTCCAGCTCCAGAGGATCTGACACCATTGTCTGGCCTCTGCAGACAACCACATTCAAGAACACATACCTACACATAAGACACACACCCATACTCACAACTTTTTTTGAGGTAGGGTCCTACTGTAGATCCCTGGCTGGCCTGGAATTCACTATGTCATCAGGCGGGCCTTGAAATCACAGAGATCCACCTGCCTCTGCCTCCAGAGTGCTGATATTAAAGGTGTGTACCACCATGCTGGGCAATACACATACATTTTTTAAATTAGTAATTTATCATTGTGACAGCATTGAGAAGGAATACCTCCAAGATGTGGCAGATCATGAAGACTCTACCTTCATGAATGGGTTAAGGGACTATCTTGGGATGGGGTCAGTCATTAGAGGAGTAAGCTCCTGACACAAGGCTGAGCACTGATTCTTTTGCCGTTCCTGTGCTGTGTGACACCCTCAGCAATGTTAAAATACAGCAGGAAGGCCGTCATCAGATGCTGGAACCATACCACTAAACTCAGTTTCCACAATTGTCAGCCAAATAAATTTTGTAAATCATAAATTACCCAGTCTGTTATAGCAACAAAAATACATGAAGAGAGTTGGCCTAGCATGTGGTTCATGTGATTGATTGTTCCAGCTGTCTATGAAAGTACTACTCTGTTTCTTGAGATACATAAGCACTGATAAATTATATTAGCATAATCTTTGTCTCTGCTTATTTCTGTGCAGTCCAGCTTGGTCTCAAATATGATATGTTGCCAAGAATTGGTGTGAACTCTGATCTTCCTGCCTCTGCCTCCCAAGTGCAGAGACTATAGATGGGCACCATCATGTCCCACTCGGCACTAGTTTTTAAGAGGGAGTATTAAAATCTTGCATGCTTTTTGATTTACTTCTCACCCTAGTTGTGTCATGGTTGCCGCACGTACTTTGATGTTATATTGCAGGACATGCATCCTCATGGTCATTACAACTTGTTTGACGGTGTATAATGTCTTTGCCTTCTTCCTCCAGTATTCTGTGCCTTAAATTACTATTTCTCTGGCATTACTTTTTCTATCTATTTTGGTAATATACTGTTGTGTTTTGAAAACTTTTGAATCTACATGTAGGGTCGTATTTGCTTTAGTAAAGAGTATAGACTATATTATAATTCCTTCCTCATTAACATTTATTTCTGTTTTTTATGTTTTCTACTCCCTGATCTTGTTTTCATCCCTTTCTTCTTATATTTTTCTGATTTGAACAATAAACATTAGATTTTCCCTCTTCTGCGTGTCCTTCAACTATTAAGAACTATCTTTTGGGGCTGGGGTGATGGCTCAGAGGGTAGGAGCACTTGCTACTCTTGCAGAGGATGATAGGTTCCCAGCACCCACACAGTGGCTCACACCATCTGTAACACCAACTTCAGGGGATCATACACCCTCTTCTGGCCTCCATAGGCACCTGCACACACTTGTACATTTCCCCCATAAACACACACATATACACATAATTAAAAAAATAAATCTTAAAAAATAACTATCTTTCCTTCGCTCTCTCAATTCCTTAAGCTATTAATATGTATTTTCACCCATTAAAAACAATTGAGTAAAAGCCAGGTGCAGCCATGTGGGGAGCAAGTTGATAGCTACTTTCTATATGTTCCTACTCTACAAAGAGACATCTTGACTGACATTCAAAGGACACAACTCTATTACCAGAGTTGACAGTGACAGAGGCTGGCCTCACAGCTGCCTTCTACTGACCTTGGTTCTCTGCCTGCCCTGGGCTACAGAACACCTGGGCTCAAGGCCATAGTGCTTGCATAGAGTGTGGGGCCCACCCGGTTCTCCAAAGCATGGGCCCAGGATTCACACGGCCCCTCCCTGCAAGCACTACAGGCCTACGTCACTGAGTCACTGGAAACTACTAGGCTCCTGAGGCCTGTCACCTTTCCCCATGGCCTAGGTGTCACATCTGCTCAGGGCCCTCGTTTTCTTTTCTGCACGATCATACTTACTAATTTAAGAGATAATAAGCACATCTTTGAAGGAAAATAGAACCAGTTATTTCTGTCTCTAAGAAGCTCAGCTACCTGTGTTCACACTGATTTCACTACTTACCGTCACCATGACCCTGGGAAAACCTCGGAAGTTTCCTGAGCCCCAGTTTCATCATCTGTTCATACTTTTGTTCATTCATTATTTGTTCATCAAATATTTCCTGCATGCCTTGAGAGACTCACAAAGTAGGCATTCAATGAATGTTTGTTAAATAAAAGTAAGACATCATAATAGCTCTGGAAGGTAATGTTGAGAACCGAATGAGGCCATGCTATGGCCAGAAAGCACAGAGGCTGGGATTTAATAAGGGCTAAAGGTAGCTGCTTAATATTCATGTTAGAATTAGCATAAAGATAAATTTTAACATTTGCATTAGTATTGCCATTCAACAGGCTAACCCAGCAGCACTAATGCAGTTGTTGTTGCTGGTCTTTGTCTTTCAAATACATGTTATATAGTAATCAAAGCATGCAGAAGCTGTACAAAGTGGTTTCCAGGGATGATACAGAATCCAATCTATAGGATTCAACATTAATTTTCAAATTAGGTTTAAAGAATAGACAAAGCTCTTATTCATAAGGATACCTTTATAATTAAAGAACTTAAAACAGATTCTTTGTGGAAACTGTATTATCCTAAGATTTGTTTCACTTAAGAGTCCAAAACCTCTGGTCTCGTTTTTGTTAATTTATATTTATTCCCTCATTCATTCATTCATTATTTATTTATTCAACAAATATTTCTTGGATGCCTATCAGAGAAGCACAGAGCAGGCACTCAATTTGTTTACTGAATTTAAAAAATTACCAGCATCCAACCAAATATATATGTACTTTTTTGTATTATAATTATAAATACAATCAACATGGATTTTACTTTGCTTAGACTCTGCAACTAACCTACAGACAGTGGATTTTTACTTCTTGAGAATTGTTTATAAAAGTTTTTCAGTCTCTGGGCTGGGGATGTGACTCAGTTGTAGAAAGGTTTCCTACTGTGCATAATACCTTTGGTTGAATCCCTAACGTAGCATTAACTGGAAATGCATGTCTGGATGCCCAGCCCTCCCTGGGGTGGTGGAAGGAGGAGAATGAGGAGTTTAAGGTTATCTTCAGCTACATAGCTGGTCTGAGGCCAGCCTTGGATACATGAGACATTGCTGGAGGGAGGGAGGGAGGAAGGGAGGGAGGGAGGAGGAAAGAAGGAAGGAAGAAAGGGAGAGAAGAGAAAGATTTCATTGTATTAGACTTCTGAAAAAGATTAAAAATCAAAGGCAGCAGGGTGTGGTGGCACACGCCTTTAATCCCAGCACTCGAGAGGCAGAGGCAGGCAGATTTCTGTGAGTTCAAGGCCAGCCTGGTCCACATAGTGAGTTCCAGGACAGCTGGGGCTACAGGGAGACCCTGTCTCAAAAAGACCAAAAATCCAAACCAAACCAAACCAAAACAAACAAAAACATCAAAGGCTAAGCTTCTCTGAATTGTGGTTAGTGGCAGTATCATAAATAGACTGACTAAATTATTTGTATTCCTAAAACAGAATCTTTTACATCTAATCATCAATTTTTAGACATTTTACTTTCCCATGTACAGTTGAAGTGCTCAGTAGCCTGTACTTGTGGATACACAGACACACAGAACGCTTGTTGAGCCAAGCTTGGGAGCCAAGCTCACTGGCACAGACTTACATTTTCAGGTACTCAGGAGGCTGTGGCAAGAGGGTCATGTGTACAAGGCTTGCCTGGGTAACTTAGCGAGTCCCTGCGTCAAAATAAGTAAAAAGAGGGCTGAGGATGTAGGCCAGAGATAAAGTGCTTGCAAGCATGTGGGAGACCCTGGGTTTAACACTCAGTAGTGGGAAAATGTACAATGAAAGCTTGGGAAACCCAATAAGGCCTGCGACTGATGTAAAAGTCTTGTTCTAATATTGGTTTCCGGGTTTTGAGAGACTCTAGTTGTGTAAGAATCATCAGTGAGAGAAGTTTCATGAAGGCAAGTAGCTCTGGATGTCATTTTTTAACAATTTGTGAACTGTAAACTATTTAAAAATGAGAACTTAAAAAGATAGCAATGAAAAAGTCAAGCGTAAGGGTACATGCCTTCAAGAGAACTTGAAGGAAGAGAAGAAAAGCAACTGGGGCTAGAGAGATGGCTCAGTGGATAAGAGCACTGGCTGCTCCTGCAGAGGACCCGGGTTCAACTCCTAGCACTTACATGGAGGCTATCAACCATCCACAACTCCAGTTCCAGAGAAATCTGACACCCTCTTCTGATGTCCAGGGACATTGCATGACACAGGTGCATACTCACAAGCAATACACCCACACACATAAAATAAGTTTTAAAAAGAATGCTGAAAGAGGACCCAGCCCTCCCCACCCTTCCCAAAGAAGATAACATCATCAAGGACACCAGAGGTGGGGGTCCTGATCTGAAGATGGGACTCTGTATCACATCTTTTAGTTTTACATTACATTATTTATACTAAGTTCATTAACCCATTAGTTCACATTGCCCCTGAAACAAATCCTACCTTCCCAGCAGACCAAGGATCCTCCTGTAAGGGACATTTTCTTTTCTTTCTTTTTTTTTTTAAAAAAATATTATATTTATTGGAACTGGAGTTAAGGACAGTTGTTAGCTGCCATGTGGGTGCTGGGAATCAAACCCAGGTCCTCTGTAAGAGCCAGTGCTCTTAACCACTAAGCCATCTCTCCAGCCCTGTAAGGGACATTTTCTAAGCTAAGCATTGCAGATATGCTTGTTAGCTCATTTTTTATTGTTCAAGAATTTCATGCATATGTATAATTTTTATTGTCAACCTGACACAACCTAGTGTCACCTGGGAAGAGAGAACATCAGCTGAAAAATTTCCGGGGAACATATCAGTGGGGCGTTATCTTGATTGCTAATTGCTGTAAGAGGGCCCAGCCCACCGTGGGCAGTCCCATCACTACGCAGGTGGCTCTGAGCTGTATAAAAAGCTGGCTGAGCGCAAGCCAGACAGCAAACCAGGAAGTAGCATTCTTCCACTGTTTCTGCTCCAGGTTCCTGCTTGAGTTCCTGCTTTGACTTCCCTCAGTGATGGACTGTGGCCTGGAAGCATAAGCTGAAAGAAACCCTTTCCTCCCCCAAGCTCCTTTTGGTCAGAGTGTTTGATCATGGAATCAGAAAGCAGACTGGAACAGCACTGCATGCTTGTAATCTCAGCACTCAGGAGGTAGAGGCATGGAGATTAAGAGTTCAAGGTCCACCTTGAGATCCTGCCTTAAAAGATGAGAGAGAGAGAGAGAGAGAGAGAAGAGAGAGAGATTGACTCACACGAGAGAGCAAGCTGGCACAAGGTAGAGCAGTGTATTTGTGAATATCTGAAGCCCAGAGGATGGCACGGAAGCTCTGGCCTGTCCATGCCAAGAAACCAGCCCATCTGCCTGCTCCCAGTCCTCTCGCTCTGAGAGTCCATATAGTTTACGAGGCCTGAGCACTGCCTGGCACAGGCTCCCCCACAGGTGATTCATCTCCTCTCTGTAGCTTTGCCAGTGTTTGGCTTTTCTGCTTAGTTCTCAATGAACTAGCTATCATGGTTACAACTCCCTAGAAAACAGCGTACGGTAGCTCTGCCAAGGTTTTTATTTGCTTGGACGGATCATTTTATTTCAGAAAGGTGTTTTATTAGCTTAGAGAGCTATGAATCACTTCAAAGGTAGATGAGCGATGACCCACTACCTAGTTTTATATGGGATGCTGTTCTTCCTATTGCAGATCACGTGAACTTGATTAGAATGTGAGAATAATTTAATTTCACACAAATTTTGAAAAATGGAGAATAAAATGACATTAGCATACCACAGCCAGAGCTGAGGTGTTGACTACAACCCCGATCTGGGTACCACTACTCAGGAAAACTTCCATCACCAATGTAGGCCTGTGATAAACCTAACCAAGCCACTGTGAGACTATCTTCCTGGACCTAAACCACAACAGTGACTAAGATCCCATAAAGCACAGAAGTGGCTTTGAAAGAGGGACTGTGTTAGTAAGGAAAAGCTTCACTCTGCTGCTGTAACAACTAAGTCCTTAAAGCCCAATGGCTTAGCCCAACAAAAGCATCAGGCTTCGCTGAGGTTGTCAGGCCATATTCCATGGTGACTCAGGAACCAATCTAGTCCTTACCATCTTGTTACAGCAGGAAGAAGAGAGGAAATAAAGAATTTGGAGGATGGGGAGATGGATCCCTTGGTAAAGTGCTTATGTTACAAGTATAAGGGCCTCAATTCAATCCCCAGTACACAGACACATTTGTTTTTAAAGGCAGACATACTGGTGCTCGTTTGTAATCCCAGAGACAGGCCAGACCCTGGGGCTTGTTGGCCAGCCAAGTCGAGCCTACTCAGTGAGGTGCAGGCCAGGGAGAAACCCTGTCTGCACAAAAAGGTAGACAGTGCCTAAGGAAGGACGTTGGAGGTTGTCCTCTGACCTTCACACACACGTGCATACGTGTGCATGTGCACCTACACATACGTGTGCACCCACATAAACATGTCACACACACACATAAAGAGGGCCACTTACTTTGTCATTGTGTTCACTCACACCCCTCTAGCCAGAACCCGAATGTAAGATGGCCAGAAGTTAAGACGTCTCTGCCTCAGGGCTCTCCTCTGAGAATGGCTTTCCAGTGCCTGGATTCCACTTGGTCTGTCACTCTGTGGTGTTGGTGGCCACTGGGATGCAGGTTTGGCTGGTGTGCAAGGAGCCTTCGCTTCTCTGTCTAAAGCACAGCCTGACTTCCTCCAGACAGCGTCTTCTGGAAGCAAAGGCCCCGCTGGGTGTGCAGAACCTGGGAACACTGGTAGATTCGGGGTACCTAATGGAAAGGTCTAAGGGGTTGGTTCTTCTCCTTCTCTACATGCATGAAAATGCCCACATACGGGCAAGTGTGTAGCAAGTGGGCCCAGGCCTGCCTTCTGCTGCATTTGCTCAAGGGCCTACCAGGAGCACGAAGCCAGCAAACTGGGCTGACACAGGATGCGTAGCATCCCACGCCTGTGCCACTTGGTGGTTGGCCAGGCTGCAGCTAATGTCCTCATTATTTCTGGGCTCTGATCACCTTGGTCCATGTCCCCCTAGTAAAGTCAGGCATGGGAGTGTTTCCCCGCATCCTTAAACTTGCCAATTAAAAATAAAACAAAACAACAACGAAATGTGATAATCACCAAAGAAATAGTTTCCAAGGCCCAATGCATGAACCTGCCAAGCTGCTGAGATATTATATTACACCGTTAAGACGTTCACATTACGGCATCTCCAATGTGAAGAACCATTCCAGTGTGCAAAACGCTTTTTTTTCTTTTCCAAATCCTGTTTTAATTAGAAAAATTGATGGGAACTATAGAACTACATCGCCCCATAGCTACTTTTTAAAAATCTATTTGGAAGCCTTGAAATATTGGTGAATTATAAAAGAAATTGAACTCTGATATTTTTCTCCCATTTTATTATTCCCTATTCCCTGAAAAGCCTTTGACTCTGTATTTCTATAGCTCAGGAAAAAAGGATGTTTTTCCCCTCTTAGAAGCTGTAGGTATTCTAATTATATGTAAATCGGTTCACAGAAATAAATATCCGTGGTTAAAGGATATTTAAAATGTTAAAAGCTTTTTCTCAACTGTTCATTGTTTTACAAAAAAAGTCTATTTCTAGAACCCTGGAGGCTTAAATGCTGTGTTCCCCTTTCATATACCAACAGGAGAACCTTCCCAGGCAGCAGCCCTCCTGACTGCACGTTCTGAGAGCACCCTGAGTGGGAACCACAGTTTGAATCTGGTTTTGAAGCCATTCTGTGTTAATCTCCCTCTCCCAAGAGTGGAAAACATCCCCTCCTTCGTTCAGATCCAAAATATACAGAGGGGCAAAGAAACTGAATAGAAATCAAGTTGTTCTGATATTAGGAGAGTTTCTTTCTTCCCCCTTTTTTTGGTCTTTTTGAGACAGGGTCTCCCTGTAGCCCCAGCTGTCCTGGAACTCACTATGTAGACCAGGCTGGCCTTGAACTCACAAAGATCCGCCTTTCTCTGCCTCCTAAGTGCTGGGATTAAAGGCGTGCACCACCACGCCAGGCATCTTCCCCTTTTTTGATGTTTTTTTTTTTTTATTTTATTTTATGTGTATGAGTGTTGTGTCTGCATGTGTGGAAGTGCAGTCATGTTATAGGATATCCACAGTGGTCAGCAGAGGGCATCAGATCCCCTAGAACTTGAGTTATGGACAGTTGTTAGCTGCAATGTGGGTGCTGGGAGCTGAACCCCAATTCCCTGCAAGAACAGTCAGTACACTTAACCACTGAGCCATTTCTCTAGCCCTGGAAGAGTTTCTTACCAGATGCATGGGTTGATGGATGATGGATGGATAGATGCCCTTTACTTAATGAATGTATCTTTAAAGATTTATTTTTAAATTATGTGTGTGCCTGTGTATATATGTGGACATGGGTGCAGTGCCAGAGGAGTCCAGAAGAGGATGTTGGATCCCCTGGAACTGGTGTTAAGGTGGTAGTGAGCTGCTTGACATGGGTGCTGGGAAGTGGACTCTGTAAGAGCAAGTGGTCTTAGCCACACAGCCAGGTCTCCAACCCCACAGTGACTGTGTGTTTAAAGGATTATTATTTCTCTGATACCTGAACTGCATTCAACTCTAATCTCCTAGCTACAAATACTATCCAAATGCTGATGTTTCCCAAATTTCTGTTCTCTGCATTACAGGCTCACCGACTATCTGCCGGTGGTGGGACATCTTCACCTGGATGTCCAGCAGACAGAGAACATCCAAATCCTAACTCCTGGTCTTCATCCAAATGGTCCCTCCCTGACTTTTCCATCTCAGCAAGGCAGCAAATGCGTCTAGTTCCTCAGAGAAAGAGTCCGGCTATCACCCTCAATCCTGTCCTTTCTTCACACCTTCAGGCTTTTGACTGAGCTCTATTGGCTCTCTTTTTAAAATATGTCTGCAGTGTGGTTAGTTGTGGCTACCTCCACCAGCACTGCCCTGGCCTACATCACCATCATTGGCTGCCTAGATTTCCACAGTTGTCCTCTCCTTCCCTCCTCCCTTCCCACTTCAGTCTAACTCTAGTACCACAGCCACCGTGTTTGTTTTAAAACAGTGATCAAGCCACTTGAATTCTAAACACTCTGTGACATCCCAACTTCCTCAGCTGCAGCTGTGAGTTAGCTTATTCCTTAAGCACACCAGCTTGCCTTTGTACTGACCAGTTATATCTGCAAAGTACATTCACTGTGCTGGTCATTTTGTGAACTTGACACAACCTTCAGTCACCTGGGAAGAGGGAACCGCAACTGAAGAACTTCCTTACTCAGACTGGCCCGTAGGCACGTCTTTAGGGCCCTGTCTTGATGGATGACTGATGTGGGAGAGCCCAGCCCACTGTGGGTGGGGCACCCCTAGGCAGGTGGGCCTGGGCTGTGTATGGACTAGCTGAGCATGAGCCAATGAGCGAGCCAGTCAGCAGTATACTCCATGGTTTCTGCTTCAGTTCCGGCCTGAGGTACCAGCCCTGACTTCTCTCAATGATGGACTGTGACCTGGAAATGGAAGCTAAAATCAACCCTTTCTTCTCCTAAGTTTCTTTGGGTCATGGCATTTATCACAACAACTGATAACCTTACATCATACTTGTTTGTTCCTTATTTTTCTACTAGACTAACAACTCCACGAGGGCAGAGGTTTTGACCTGCCTTGTTCACTGCTATTCCCATTCACTTAGATGTGACCTTGGCTCATAATAGACAATAAATACATACTAAATACAGAAACAAAGGTATAAACCAAGGTAAATCAATGCATTTGACTACATTAAGAACTTACACTCACCTTTTATGCCTGATAACAGTTGTCAAGCATTTGTGACAGGACTAACAGGTTCCCAACCTGCGGCCAAACTTCAAGGATGACTTCAACATCTCATCGTGCCATGAGCTGTCTACTGTGTCCTGGCGTGAACCCCTGAGCTGGGCTTGCTGTGTGGGATCCAACACCACACGAAGGCCTAGAATGAGAAGGCGCACTCTGAATGTGGAGTGGGAGCTGGTGTAAGTCTGTGGCTCTGGTGATACGGTGTGACAGGAAGCGGAGGAAGGTGAACGTGGTACTCAACTGGCTTTTCCTTTCCCTGTTTTGATTTATTCAGGATGAGTCTTCCCACCTCAGTTAAACCTCTCTAGAAACACACTGAGAGTTGCACCCAAAGGGATGTCTCTTAGGTAATTCCAAATCCAGGCAGCGGTGAAGATGAATCGTCCTCTGGGGATTTAGAATAGCACTACGTGTCAGGAAATCAGCCTGTCCTCTACTCCCCAGTCTGGTTAAAGTCAGAACGCAGGCTTGCTTCACTCAGTGCTGACCTGTGGACAGGATGCTTGACAGAGGAGAAAAGCAATCTCTCCCTCCATCCTAAACACACACAGCTCCGCCTCCTCCAAGGCCAGCAAACAACAGGAATGCACCTGCCTGTGAGCCTGAGACTTCCAGGTGTGTTCCAAATACACAGGAAGGGCAGAGGCCTGTGTTGCTATGGCTCTGCATGACACTCTGACATCTGCCTGGCCTATGCCGCACACATGACTCTGCTAGTGATCATAGGCTGCTTTGGCCCGGGAGCACTGGGGTCTCTTTCAGAATGTATCACATGACATGGCATCATAGAGTTCCACCGTGGTCCTGTGCCTGCTGGGGGAGGAGTGACTCTTGGTCATGAGGTCCATGGTCTCCAGTGCAAATGAGCAAAATCTCAGCATGGTGCTTTGGACTGTGAAAACTCAGACATTCTGAAATCTAACTAAACATGTCCTAAGCAGGAAGGGCAGGAGCATCTCCACACTTCACTCACTCTGACAAAGTAACATGGGCAGAGAAAACGAATCAGATAAAAAAGAAAAGGCAAATTATGATATTAAAAATTCATTTCCATTTAGCAAATTTGCTATTAGCATCACAATTCGGGATATTTTAATAATTACAGCCTCAGATAAGTGGCATAATTGGAGGCCTCGCTGATGGCATTTAAGGAACACCAGAAAAAATCCCTTACCCACGCAACTTCCTCGCCAGCCTGAGCTCACCCTCTAAACCCACGCCCGCTCCTCCAGGGCTGGATTTGCCCCACTGTTGCCCCCACCACTTCTGTTCTAAGATCCGTTTCCCCAAGGGCTCAGCCAGCAGAGGCCCCGCTCCTCCTGGTGAGCAGGAGTCACATGAGAATTCCAAATTGTGAGCCTGAAATGGGAAGTGGGGCTCCTGGATGCTGCCCTAGGCCCCAGCAGAGGTGTCCTAGCTCACTGACCTCAAGTACCATGGAAGACAGCCCTGTGCTGTATATCGGCCTCGGTCATTCATGAAGTTCACAGTGGAGGAGGGGGTGACGGCAGGGCCTGAGCAGACTGACATCCTCTGGGAACAGCCGTTCTGCCATGGAATGGCATCAGAAGGGCTAGAACGTGCCCTATCCTCTACAGCTGGGCCTGACAGCAATTTCGAACTGTGTGGGTGCCATGAAATCCTGCTAGCCACCTTCCCTCAGAGCCTCTGCAACAGGAAGAGAGCCGGCTACCATGTCATCGAAACACTTCGTGTATTTGACAGACACCGGGTGAATCTGGAGGAGCTGAGGCCCAGGTCAAGTTGAGGACGTACAGGCAGTTAATGGCTGTTGGAGTGGAAGAGGGAGAGACATTTTCTTCAGCAGTGTAACCACTGGTAAAGTGCCCATACTCTGTAAGTAAGCTTTCACCCATGATCTTGTAAGCAGCCCTAATGAAACTCACTGAGTTGGGGGGCTATTGGAGCCTAGGAACAAAAAACTGGATCAGCAGGAGTGGGAGGGGACAAGAGAGGATAATAGGGGTTGATTATGAGCAAAATACATTATGTGTGTATATCAAAATGTCAAAATGAAGCCCATAATTAATACATGCTAATGGAAAACTTTTCTTAAAAGTGAGGAGGACAGCATTCTGATATCCTCCTGACCTCTTCTTTCAACACTGCATCAGCTCAGGGAGGGTAAGTCTCCTCAAGGCCCCCATCCCATGCATGTCCCAGGCTGGCCTTTCTGTGGCAACCAGTGAGACTTCTGGAGAGCAGGCCTGAGCTCTGTTCACCCAACCATCAAGAGCCTCATTCAAACCACCACAGTAAGCAAGCCCCAGGGGTCTTCCAGCCCCGACTCCCCAGCACTGGGGTTACAAGTGCTCACCACCACGCCTTGCCTTGCTTTTTAAAAAAAAATTCATTCTAGAAATTGAACTCAGATCCTCATGCTCACAAGGCAAGCACTGCCTGAGCCATCTCTCTAGCCCTAGAGTACTTTTTCTACAATGCAATTTTACTGCTTGTACCTCAATAGTGCATAGCCTTAAGGACACACTTAAATTTCACTTGTGACTCTGGCAGCCCCATAACAACTGCAGCACAAGGCTGTGCTGTAGAATCAACGGGGGCTACTGCAGAAGGGCTCACACTGAAGGCCCAGGTCACTATGCCATCTGAGGACTCCTGTCGCCTTCTCCACAGATGAAGGCTTGTTCTGGTTTGCTTTCTATGATAAGCACCATAACCAAAAGCAACTTGGGGGGAAAAGGGGTTCATCTGGGTTATACTTCCAGGTCATAGTTCATCACTGAGGGAAGTCAGGGAAGGAATCTGAAGCAGAAACCATGGAGGAACAAAACTTACTGGCTCCCTCACTGGCTCATCCTCAGCTACCTTTTTTATACAGCCCAGGCCTACCATACTGGGCTGGGACCTCTCACATCAGTCATCAATCAAGAAAATCTCTCAAAGATTTGGCTATAGTCCAATGTGATCTGGACAATCCCTCAAGTGAGACTCTGACAGATGACTCTAAGGCATGTCAAGTTGACAGGAGAAGCTTACCAAGACAAGGCTGATTCATTATTACTTATGAATCACTACTTTTTTGTCCATGATTCTTTGTTTATTTGTTTGAGACAGTCTCGTGTAGCTCAGGCTGGCCTTGAACTCTGGAACTTGCTGTGTAGCTGAAGATAACCTTGAACTCCCTATCTTCCTGCCTCTAGCTCCTGAGTGCTGGGATTGCAGGCATGCACCATGACACCCAGCCTCCTGATTTCTAGCCCATGTGATTCCATACTGAAAACTAGTCTGTCCACTCAATGAAATGTAACCGTCCACTGCCTGACCACCACTTTCACCTGTGGGAAACTTTTTCTTCACCTACTTCAAAGCTTCTACTAATAGTGTGGATTGCCACAGTTCTGACTTTCAGATGGATGAGGATTGCAGTCTCATCATGACTGCTAGCTGCCAGGAGAGTTTACCCATCACACAGAAACCAGGACAGGAAAGAAATTTCTATACTGTAACTAACAAGAAAAGCAAATGTTATGAATTCACGTTCATTAAGATAAAAAGAAACTTTGACAAATCACAGAAAATTAACCAGCAGGGGCTGGGAGGTAGCTCACTGGTGGAACATCTGCTGTATATAAGAAAGGCCCTGGGTTCGATCTCCAGCACAGAAAGATAGCTGGGTGTAGTGGTACACACCTGTAATCCCAGCATTCAGGAGGGAGAGGGAGGATCAGGAGTTTGAGGTCAGCCTGGACTACATGAGACCCTTTCAGAAAGGACAGAAGGAACGAAGGGAGGGAGGGAGGGAGGGAGGGAGGGAGAGTACACATGGAAAGCAGCTAGAAGCCTGCCATACATGTATATATGCTGTGAGTTCATAGAACCATACAAATTGGAGAGAGATTACATGTTCTGCTGTGCAAAGATCATAGAGGGAATATCAGATCACCATGCCTAGCACACAGTGGTGCTCAATAAGTGCAGATGACGCACAAGTCATCACATGGACTCCATGGGTCAGGGGAGAGGAGCCTGCTAGTAGCCATTAGGGTAGAAAACTGTACATTTTTCTGACCTGTGCCATCAGATTCCTCACTATGATCTCCTATTCATTAATTCAGCCATGGACTCTATCCCATACACACAGTGAGCCCTGTGTTTCAGGCACTACTTTAGGCACTGGGCATAGTGCAGTGAACAAGCCTTCATACAGACTGCATTCTGTGGCAGCCCAGAAAATGAAGAAGCAAACAAATTACCTTAAAATAGGTTGTGATGTGTCCCATAAAGAAAATAAAGCTGGGGCTGGAGAGATGGCTCAGCAGTTAAGAGCACTGGCTGGTCTTGCAGAGGACCCAGGTTCAAGTCCCACCACCCACATGGTGGCTAACAACTGTCCATAATTCCAGTTCCAGGTGATCTAATACCCTTTTCTGACCTATATATGGGCACTGCAAGACACAGGTGCACTTACATACATGTAGGAAATACACTCATACACATAAAATTAAAAAAAATATTTTTAAAATAAAATAAAACCATCAGGTATGGGGGGAGGCTCATGTGTGACATCCTAGCACTTGGGAGACTAAGGCAGGAGGATTGCCATGATTTACACAACAGCCTGGGCTACACAGTGAGTTTCAAGACAAGCAGGTCTAGAGTGAGATAAAAGTGGGAGAAACAGTATTTGCTGTCAGTTTTTTCCAATCTTGATTTTGAGGGATAAGCAGAAGTCAAGGATTTTAAAACCACATCTTTGGGGGCTGGAGAGATGGCTCAGAGGTTAAGAACACTGACTGTTCTTGCAGAAGACCTGGGTTCGGATCCCAGCACCCACACAGCAGCTAACAACTGTCTGTAACTCCAGTTCCAGGGGATGTGACAACCTCTTCTGTCCTCCTCCCGCATTGCGTGACACAGGTGCACTTACATGCGGGCATAACACTCATACACATAAAATAATAAATAAAATTTGAAAAAAAAAACCACATCTTTATCACACCCAGGAGCAATGGCAGGGCATGGAAAACAGGAAGACGTGGAAAGACGCTGTGGATGGGAAGATAACGCGGGTGGGAAACCCTTCACGCCTCTGCCCTAAATACCACTTGCTCAGGAGCTATTACATCACAGCCTGGGCTCTGGGGGGTCCTAACAAGCTGGGTCGCTCATCCTCACTTAAAAAGACAAGTAGGAGAGAAAACCATAGAAAGGAAATTTATCCAATGTGGCCACATTCAGAAGAGGAAAAAAATCAAGAGGTCCAGGGACTCCAAGTTCACCTTCAGGATTCTGACATGAGGCTTAGATCTAAATAGAGGACAGGAAGTGTGTGTGTGACTAAGCAGTCCTGGTCAAGCTGCGGTCCCTCCCATCACTGACTCATTTTGGCAGCTCCAGTCTGTCCTGTAATGTGGACTGACAAGCTGTCAGAACTGCATGGAACATCCGGGGAGACAAGCTCTCCCTCTGCCTGGCACCAGGCCTCAGCCTCTTTCTTCTTCCAGCCTGAGTCTCCTGGGGGAATTGCAATTCCTTGGGGACCATGGATCCAACAATCTGATAGCCAGAGGGAGGGACAGAGACGTCTCCCTTGAGCATATCTTCGCTTCTGCCTGGATGGTAACACAATTCCACAGGATACCTCTAAGGGTCCTTGGTCATTGGTGCCTAAAATGGCCTAGCTCCTGGCCCCAGGCAGGATAGGACCTCCAAATCTTCTAGGATGAACCATGAGCCCTTTGCCAAGCCTGGTCCCAGAACCTGAGACTTAGCCATTTGAGGCCTTTTGACAAAGTAAGGCTGTGTCAGAACTACTTGAAACTGACTAGAATTTGGAATACTCAAAAGCTGTGGGGCAGGGGAATCAGTGAGGTGAGCCTCTCTCTCTCCCTCTGCTCGTTCTCAGTGGCCATCTCAAAGGCTGCAGAGGGACAGAAAGGAGTTGCCTCTCCTGACAGCCTAGGCAGGGGAAGCCCTGGGGTCTGGGTTAGGGATACATATACTAAACAGAATATTCATTTTCTATGGGAATGAAAGGATATAACCAGTTTTTAGAGGCTACAGCAACAATACAGGTATGGGTGACAGAGATTAATTTATGATCATCATGTTTGTTTGCAAGAAATACCTTATTCTAAAGACGTTTTTCAAAAGAAGATTCTGGCAGTGAAATTAGTGTGGACAATGGGTCTTACCTCTTTACTTTGCAGCACGGAGGACCACCACTGCCTCTTGGATCCTCTGTGTGGCTTTTTAGCTCCTTTCAGATAGATGGAGAATGCCTGGAACAATGCCTTTTGTCAGGAACATTTTACATTCTGTGTATTCTCAGCTTTCTAAAAGTAATCCTGCTTTTAACAAGACTTTTTATTAATTACTTTCTTCTTTCAAGATTCCCGTTCCCCCAAATCACTTTGAAATATGGCTTTTTCTGACATAATTCTTTTTCCTTCAAATAGCCTTCTTCTCAGCCTTAGAGTTTGAAAATAACCAATTTGGAGCTTAACAGCAAAAAACATTAGTACTAATATCACCAATTTTTCTAGTCCATGAAGATGCAAGAACACCATGGGGTTTTGATTTGGACTAAATCTACAAGCTTTAAAAAATAGATTGTTCTTTGGGGTTTCTTGTGATAAAATTGAGTCAAGTTTGTGTCGGCCTGAAAATTAAATTGTGAATATTGTCATAATGGAAACTTCTTTTTTTTAATTTTTACAAAAACTTTATTGAGAATTTCATACATGCATATAAGGTGTTTTGATCAAATTCATGCCTACTCCCTCCCCTCCAACATTCCTCCCTCTGAAGAGGTAACCCTAAAATCTTTTAAGGATTAGATACAATGTATATTCATAAGCAGGCCAGAAACCAGAAAGAAAGCCAGGGGGGTGTGGCAAGGGTGGGGTGTAGCCCTCTTTTCCTGCCTAAATCTGTATTCTCTTTAGGCTTTTGATGTTAACAATTTAAATGACTCTAAATATTTTTCTGCGGTTTTAGTGCCTCTTTCAAACGTCTATAGATATAAGGACAAGCCTCCTCTTATGCCCTGAGAAGTTTTATGAACTCTTTTAGAGCCCTTCCCAGGAGAAGGTGCATTTAATAGACGAAGATGTCACGTTTCATCAGTGCATTCCCGCTCACACAAATTTAGACTTAAGAAAAGAGAGTGCTTGTAAAACCGAAACCAAAATTGACAAATTGTATCTCTGTTTAAAAGCTGAAATCCTCAAATAGAGACTCATGCTCACATATATTTGCCTGAATCCACAAGACATTTACTTCCTCCTGGAATAAAAAATTATTCTGCTAAGACACTTTGCCAGGTAATCAAGTCTAGACAGCCATATCCTGAGCTGTGATGGTCATCTGGCTGGGTGCTGGGGAGTAGGGCAGTTTTAGCAGAGCATTTATCACCTGCACAAATGGGGGTATGGAATGGGGTGGTTGCAATGGGGTTATAGAACAGGGTATGAGATGGGGTACAGAATGGAGGTGCCCTTTACCCTCACTTCATGACACCTGCGTCTCTACTGCATGGGGCCTTAGAATAAGGAGGCAATTAAAACACTGTGAAAACTTTTATGGGAAGACCCTGAAGCAAAGGGGCAAAATAGATTCCATCCACTGGAGACACACACCGAAGGGTGCTGGGACTCAAACCTGGGTCCTCTGCATGTCAGCCAGTGCTCTCAACCACCAAGCCATCTCACCAGCCCCATTTTCATAGCTCTTGAGTATGAACTTTGTGGATGATAACATTGTGTCATTATTCACTATGTCAAAAGGTTGGACATGCCTGATTATACAGCATAATGTTTTATTACACCACACACACACACACACACACACTTGCCTAGCTACACTGACATAATTAGAATATTCATTACACCTCACATAGTCAACACTTTCTGGGGGGGTGGGTGAGAGGAATGGAATATTTCCAATACTAAACAACTATACTTTATCCAGTAAAGCTATCTATCATGGTCAAAGGGGAACAGAAAATTTTTCATTTCACAAATAGACTGAAAGAATTCATGTCCACCAAACCAGCCCTACAGAGAATGCTGGAAGCAATGCAAAGGACCGAACAGAGGTAACATAAAGAAAACAAAGAAGGGTATAATAACAGAAACACAAAATAAGGCCACAAACACAAATTAAAATGACAGTATCCAATACACATCTTTCAATAGTAACACTAGAGATTAATGACCTCAACTCCCCTGTCAAAAGATACATGGCTAGTTGAATGGATCAAAAAAGAAAACCCATCCTTTTGTTGTCTTCAAGAAACTCATCTTGCACTCAAGGATAGTCACTATCTTTGGGTGAAAGGATTAACAAAAAAGGATTCCAAGCAAATGGCTCTAAGAAGCAAGCAGCTGTTGCAATTCTACTATCTGACAAAATAGATTTCAAATTAAAACTAATCAGAAGAGATAAAGAGGGTTACTTCATTGTAATCAAAGGAACAATTGACCAAGAAGCTATTACAATCATGAACATATATGCACCAAACTCTGGAGCATCCAATTTCATTAAAATAGTACTCCAGGACTATAAAACAGAGATTCATTCCAACTCAGCAACAGTAAGTGACATTAATACCCGACTGTTTTTAATAGACAGGTCAACTGGACAAAGAATAAACAGAGAGACATCTGAATTAAATGAAATCTTACATGAAATGGACCTAACAGCCGTCTACAGAATATTCCACCTAAGCACCAAAGAATACACTTTCTACTCAGCAGCCTATGCAAGTTTTTCTAAAATTGATCGCATTCTAGGACACAAAACAAATCTCAACAAAAGCAAAAAATTTGAAATAATTCCATGCATTCTATCAGACCACAGTGCAATAAAGCTTATAATGAACAGAAAAAGAAGTTCTAGTAACTACATGAACTCATAGAGATTAAACAACACACTCCTGAATAATGACTAGGTCAAAGAAGAAATTAAGGAAAAAAAAAAAGTATTCCCAGAACTAAATGAAAGTGAGAACACGACACAACAAAACCTCTGAGACACCTTAAAATTTAAGCAGTCCTAGGAGGGAAGTTCATAGCTTCTAGAACCTACATCTAAAAAAATCAGAAAGGACACAGGTAAATGACATAATAGTACAACTCAAGACTCTGGAAAGGCAAGAACAATCCAACTTCAAAACTAGTAGATGAGGGGCTGGAGAGATGGCTCGGCGGTTAAGAACACTGGTTGTTCTTGCAGAAGACCCGGGTTTGCATCCCAGCACCCACATGGCAGCTAACAACTGTCCATAACTCCAGTTCCAGGGGATCCAAAGGCCTCTTCTGTCCTCTGCGGGCATTGCATGACATGCGTGCACTTACCTACATGCAGTCAATACACTCATACACACAAAATAAAAATAATAATTTTTATAAAGCTAGTAGATGAGAAGTAACAAAACTCAGAGCAGAAATTAAAGAAACAGAAACAAACAAAATAATACAAAAAATTAATGAATCTAAGACCTTGTTCTTTGAAAGGTTAAACAAGATAGACAGACCCTTAGCCCAGTTAACCAAAAGAAAGAAAGAGAAAATCCAAAATAACAAAATCAGAGATGAAAGGGTAAACATCAAAACAGAGCAAAAAAAAATCTAGAGCACTGTGAGGGAATACTTTTAAAATTTATACTCTATTAAATTGGAAAAATCTAAAAGAAATGGATGAATTTCTAAAATCATGGGCAAAACCAAAGTTAAAATAAGAAGAGATCAACAGCCTAAATAGATCCATAAAAATTAGGAAATTGAAACAGTAATGCAAAACTTCCCAAATAAAAACAGCCTAAGCCCAGGTGGATTCACAGTAGAATTTTACTAGACAGTCAAAGAAGATCTACAACCAATACTGCTTAAATTATTCAAAAAGACAGAAACAGAGGGAGAATTCCCAAATCCTATGAAGCCAGTATCACTCTAATACTAAAAAAGGTAAAGACACAACAGAAAAAGAAAACTATAGACCCACATCCCTAATAAACATAGGCAAAGAAACAACAAAATACTTGCAAACTGCCTACTGACACACATTGAAAAGATCATCTACCACAATCAAGTTGCCTTTATTCCACAGATTTAGCTACGGTTCAATATACATAAGTCAATAAATGTAATAAAACATATGAATGGACTTAAAGACAAAAACCACATTGTCATTTCAATAGATGCAGAAAAGGCTTTTGACAATATCCAACATGCATTCATGTTAAACATCCTAGAAGGAATCGGTCTAGTGGGGACATACCTCAACATAATTAAAGCCATATACAACAAACCCATGGACAACATCATTCTAAATGGAGACAAACTGGAAGAATTCCCATTAAAATCAAGAACCAGACAGGGCTGTCCACTATCTCCACTCCTTTTCAACATAGTGCTTGAAACTCTTGAAAGTGCAGGAGGACAGGAGAAGAAAATTAAAGGAGTTCTAACTGGAAAAGAGGTCAAATTATCTCTATTTGCAGACAATATATTATACATAAGAGAGCCCCAAAATTCTACTAGAAAACTGTTATAAATAATTAATATTTTCAGTAAAGTGGCAGGTTACAAAACCAAATTACAAAATCAGTATTTCTGTATACAAGCAATCAGAAAAAGCATTCAAGGCAACCTTCCCATTCATAATAGCTTCAAAAAAATAAAATATTTAGGAATAAACCTAACCAAAGACATTAAAGATCTCTACAATGAAATTTTCAAATCTCTAAAGAAAGAGATAAAGGAGGACACTAGGAGATGGAAAGACCTCCCATGCTCATGGATTGGTAGAATCAATATTGTGAAAAAGACCATCTTATCAAAAGCAGTTTATAGATTTAATACAATGTCAATCAAAATACCCACAACATTCCTCACAGAGCTTGAAAAAAATCATCCTAAAATTCATATGTCACCACAAAAGACCCTAGATAGCTAAAGCAATCTTGGGCAAAAAGAACAACACTGGGGAGAATCACCATGCCAGATCTCAGATTATATTACAGAGCTATAATCATAAAAACTACATGGTACTGGAACAAAAATAGACGTGTAGATCAATAGAACACAACAGAAGACTCAAACATGAGTACATGAAATTTTAGCCACCTGATATTTGACAAAGGGGCCAAGAACACACAGTGGAAGAAAGACAGCATCTTCAACAAATGGTGCTGGCAAAACTGGATCTCCACCTGTAGAAGAATGAAACTGGACCTTATCTTTCACCCTGCACAAATGTCAACCCCAAATGGATCAAAGACCCCAATATAAAACCTGAAACTCAGAAACTGCTAGAAGAAAAAATAGGCAGTACCCTCCAAGATATAGGTGTAGGAAAGGACTTTCTAAATTGGTCACCAGCTAGTCAAGCATTAAGGTCAACAATCAATAAGTGGAACCTCATTAAACTATAAAGTTTCTGTACAGCAAAAGAAGCAACCAAGTAAAAGAAGAGGAAACCCACTGAATAGGAGAAAATCTTTACCAGCTACATACACAACAGAGGATTAATATCCAGAGTATACAAAGAACTCAGAAACAAAGAAACAAGAAAGTAAATCACCCAGTAAGAGATGGGCTATAGACCTGAAGAGAGAATTTCAAATGAAGAAATAAAAATGGCTAAGAAGAAACTTAAAATGTGTTCAACATCCTTAGTAATTAGAGAAATGCACCACTTTAATATTCCATCTTACCCCAGTCATACTGGCTAAGATCAAGAGAATGAAAGACTCCAAATGTTGGAGAGGATGTGGAGAAAGAGGAACGCTCATTCACTGCTGGTGGGAATGCAAACTCATGCAACCACTGTGGAAAGCAGTGTGGAGAACTCTCAGAAACCTAAAAATGAACCTGCCGTTTGATGCAGCTACACCACTCCTTGGCATATACCCAAAGGACTCATCATACTGTAGAGATACCTGTACATCTGTGTTTGTTGCTGCTCTCTTCACCTTAGCTAAGAAATTGAAACAGCATAAATGTCCCTCAACTGATGAGCGGATAATGAAATTGTGGTACATCTGCACAATGGAGTTCTACTCAACAGTACGAAGATGAAATTATGAAATTTTCAGATAAATGGATGGAACTAGAGAGTGTTATACTAAGTAAAGTAACACACAGAAAAGCAAGTGACACATGTTCTCCCTCATTTGCAGATTGTAGCACGAGTCCCTTATACACGAGTATATATCCTGACATAACACCAGGAGCAAGAAAAAGGGAAGAGAAACACAGGGGTAAAGGAAAAGAATGAACCTGCAAAGAGGGGGATAGTAGGGAACAGATGCTACCAGGCGAGAGGTGGGGTGGGAGTGTTCAGCAGGGAGGAGAAGATGGAGAGACATGCAAGGGGCCACAGTGTGGGGAGGAGGGAAGTCAGGAAACGGGAGATGGTGGGAGGCCAGTGTTATTGGGGGGAGGGGAAGGGTAATGTGGTCACTTAGACTGGGGAGGGAGGAGGAAGGCTGGATGGGAGGAAAAATAGTAGAGATGAATGAATCTTGGGGGGCTAGGAAACCCAGAGGGAAATGTGATGCTCCCAAACCTCAGGAGAAATGCATATACAGTGTCTAAACATTAGTACATATGTATACTTGGGAGCTGCTCAGCAAAAAACACAGTACCAGACAGAAGAGAGAGTGGTCCAGGAGACTCCCAAAATAACACAGGCTATTGCCAAGCTTCTAGGTTATCTCCCAAAACTAGTAGATAAGACCCTACTGCTGAAGACAGGCCATATTTCAGATACAGGACTTGGAACAATGGAGCAGGAACTAACCTGGAAGCCTTCTACCTGAAGTTTAGCTAGATGAGAATATGCAAACTGCCAAGGGAGAAATACAATCAGTGGTCCAACCCAGCTCTAAAGCCTAATTACCATAATGACTGGCATGGCAAACTACCTTTATTGATGCAGTAGTGGTACTGTTATCTGAGGGGCAATCAACAGCTATCTAATTGGACTTAAAGCCCTCTCAATGGGTGTGAACTCACGGGTGGCACTGTAAACTCAACCAAATACACATGACAGGAGAGGACATAGATCCTAGGGAAACCCCCATCTCTTTCATATCTCTAGACAAATGAAATTTCTTACTGTATGCTAAATATGAATCCTTATATTTACAGACAAGTATACCAGATCCTAGAGAAACCCCTATCTCTTTCATATCTCTAGACAAATGAAATTTTTTACTATATGCTAAATATCGATCCTTATATTTGCAGACACGTGTACCATACACCGCTCATCAAAGAAGCTTCTTTTGGCAACAGATGGAGGCTACTGCAGAATTTCAGATCTGGGTCAGATACAGAGCACATACATCTGAGAGATGCCTAGTACTAGACGACACATCTGCAGTTGAACCTCTACAACTAAGGCTCATGGAACATAGTGGAACAAGGGGTAGAGACAAAACTAATGCATCCCTCAACTCTTACCAGTAAAGCTTCCTTACACAACAGAGTGTGATGCACACAGAAGGTCACAACTGGCCAAGTTTTAAAGAAGACGAGACTACAGAGTGTAGGATAGGACTCCTACATGGAACCTTATCCACCTCCATGGCTCAGGGACCATTGCGGAAGACGGGGCAGAAAGATCGTAAGAGCCAGGGCTGGTTCATGAACACAGGGAAGCAGAGGCTTTCAGGCAATGGTGGCATCAAGCACAGGACCCATGCCAACTCAGTTAAACAAAGACCCAAAGGGGAGGAGAGAAATAGGTGGTGGGCTGGCACTAGATTGAGAACGATTGCTCAATCTAGTGATTGATTGCTGCTGGGTGAAGGGAGAGTGTACCGTACATACGATCTCTAGATGGACTGACTAGACCCCAGTGGATGAATTTGTGCTGAGGGACATTTGGGTACAAATGCCTGAATGGATAGGATTTGACATGTATGGCAGAATACATGAGGTCCGGTGGAGGGGTGGGAGAGGCATGGATGGGGAGGGGGTCTAAATTTGATTCAGAACTGTTGTATGAAATTACAAAAGCTCAATAAAAATACATAAAAATTTAATATATTTTTAGAAAGAAATCAGTAAAAAAAATACTCCTTTGATTACATCTTTTGAATATGATATGCATTTAGAACACTTTTATTGAGGATAAGAATAAAATGTGTCCTCAACTGTCCCTTTTAAATCAGCTCCACAAGGATAGAGTCTGCTCAGCCGTCCACAGAGTCCCTGCTGTCTAACACAGCCTGCAGACCCATATCAGTACTCAGTGAGTACTTGTTCCGTAAACAAAGGTCTTACTTTGTGAATCTTTGCTTTTATGCATTTCTACTATTGAATGTCACTATGTTGATAATAATGGCTTTGTTTATAAATATTATATAATTAATTATGAAATGCTTATGATTTAATATTGAGACAAATTTAAGATTAAATATTTTAATAGTCAAAAACAGCAAAGGTAAGAAAATTAAAATGTGT
>NW_008352334.1:2309501-2314512 GCF_000622305.1 Nannospalax galili
GGCATTGAGAACAAACTCTAGGGAAGTAGAAAGAAAATAGGAGCACCCTGGTGATAAATAATTCAAGCAAAGGCTAATAACAGCTTGGATTTGGGAGAGGATGTGACTGTGGAATAAGAGGAGCTAGTCAGATTGAGGGTTTATTTTTAAAGTGAAGATGACAGAACTTGCTGAGGGCTTGACGATGGGAGTGTAAGAAAAAGGAAGACAGTAAGGGGAATCCTAGTTTAGATCCAAGCAGGAACAGAGCAAGTACTTGGACTCATTAACTGAAATGGGGAAGCCTGGGAGAGAGGCCTGGCCTCTGTATGAGCACATGGGGTATGCATGCATGTTTATGCATGTGGAGAGGAAGAAGCCCAAAATCCAGATTTGGATACGTGCATTTGTGCTGCCTGTCAGAGACATAAGTAGAGGTGTTGAGACATAGTTTATAAGAGTTTGGACTTGACTGAGAGGATTGGGGGCTAGATATAGCAGTATGAGAATTGTTACCATCTAGACAGGGCTAGATGGCCTGGGACTTGAGGAAAGCTAGAGAAAACAGAATCTAGAAGGAAGGCCTGGGTGAGGCAGGGTAGAAACAGAGAGAGGAGAACCAACAGAATTACTTACACATAAACCATGGCACTCCACACCTCATTGCTTCTGACCAGGGATCACAGTTCATGGCAAAGGAGACATAGAACTGTGTCCACACTCACACAATCCTCTGATCTTATCACAAGCCCTGTGAGAAGCAGGTGGTCCTCAAGAAGGGTGAAATGCCATGCGCCAGACTCAGTTACGGCACGTTCTATGATACCTAGTAAAAATGAGATTCTGTCTCCCAGTGAGCAGAACAGACAGTGAGCCCCAACTAGTGTGTGTTGCAGTCTCCCTTCATGCAGGGGAGTCATGAACCTCCCCCCCTGGCCCTTACAATCTCTCTGCCTCCTCTTCCACAGTGGGCCCTGGGCCCTGGGTCTATTGCCTTCTGTTGCATGAGGGAGCTTCGTTGATTAGAGTTGAGAGATACGTTAGCATTCTTGCTACCCCTTGTTAGTCTTACGTATAGATGTTCCATTGCAGCATGCACAGGACCAATGCAAACTCAAGCAGATGAAATCCCAGCATAGAACTCCCGAAATGGGCAACAGGCCTCAATCTTAGCTGACAAACTTTTGGGACGCTGATTACTACTGTGTGAGGGAGAACTGATCTTCTTTAAGGGAGAGACTCCAGATAGGCTGACCAGACCCCAGTGGATAAGGGACACCAGGGGATACTAACTTGACTCAGTAGACCTTAAGATAAATGACAGAATGCATGAAATCCAATGGCGGTGGGCTTTGGGAGGGTGCCAGTGGGGAAGGGGGTATAAAGATGATTAAGGTGTTGTGTATGAAATATACGAAAATTCAATAAAAATCATTAAATAAAAATAAACCAAACAAGGAAGGTTTTATTTTGGTTCACACTTCAAAAAGAAATATTGTCCATCCTGATAGAGAAGCATGAGGTCGCTCCTCACACTGTGTCTACAGTCAGGAAGCAGAGAGAGATGAATGTGCACACTCAGTTCACTTATCCCCTTTTATTCAGTGTGAGACCCCAGCCTGTAGCATGGGTCTTATGTCGTCAGTTATGTGGCACTGAAAACACCCTCAGAGACAGACCCAGAGGTGTGTCTCCTGGGTCATCCCAAATCCAGTCAAGTTGACAATAACCATGAACCATCATACCAAGTTAATGGAAAACTACCACAACAGTAACAGGCAGGACCATTGTGGAATGGAGGTCAGGCACATCCCACTAGTAAGGAACCCCAACCAGATCAGGGCTGCCAATATGGGAAGGATGGAAGGAACATCGGTTGTGACCTGTGATCGGAAACAATGCCTGTATCTGTTCGGCTGCTTTCTGACCTGCTGTATGTATTAACCTATTTCTTCTCTCATTCCTCCTTCCCATTACATCAATTAACTAAAGGGATCACTGGTGATTAACCTCGAAATTTAGTCCTCACATTACAGATATTTATGTGGAACTGTAACTGAATTAGAAAAACAATTAGCTTCATCAGTAATGGATCCAGTGACTGTTGGAGTTTTGTGTCTCCCCTTAGACTAGAGAGGGCATGTTCATTTGTATAATGATAATTTCATCTCATTAGGCGGCCACACAAGTTACTGAGTGAAAGTTCAAATATGTGAGTGCTGCTGAGTTACCAAGGTGGCTGACAGTGTCAGTGAACCAGCTGTTGACTCAGCCCCCAGTCCTCTGTTCTAGATTCTTCTTTGGGATCTGGTACTAGGACTTGAGGTAAGACTTCTTTGTCTCCTAGATTTCTGAGAGGTGCCACCTTCAAAGGCCCTGGAAAGAAACAGGAAGAGCAGAGGGGGAGTCCCTGGCTCCTCTCGCCTCACCCCAGCAGACACCTTAACTTGGTCTCAGCAGCTACATTCAATCTCTGGCTTGCTGTAATACTAACTGAGCACAGCCTTCCTCAGACATCTGGACCCCAGGTCCCCAGGACTTCTGATAACCTCCATCCTCATAAATTCCAGCTCTTCCCTCTGCTTCTCAACCTCAGGCTAGATTTACTTTCTTTAAAAAAAATTATATATTTTTATTTTATGTTTATGTGTGTATTGCCTGCATATGTGTAAGTGTACCTGTGTTCTACAGAGGTGGAGGAGGTCAGAAAAAGGAATCAGATTCCCTGGAACTGGAGCTACCAATGGCTGTTAGCCACCATGTGAGTGCTTGGAATCAAACTTGGGTCCTCTGTCCCCTGCACCATGCACATTATGTTTCTGCCCAGGAAAACTCACTGGAGTCAAAGGTTTTCAACAGAGAAATGGTCACCCAGGAGACCTCTGCCTAGTGTGGACCAAAATTCCAGACTTGTCTTGGTTTGTTTCTTCATTGCTGTGACAAAATACTCTGACCAATACCAACTTGGGGAGGAAAGGGTTTATTCAGCTCACAACTCCCAGGTTGCAGTTCATCAGGGAGTCCAAGGTAGGAACTCAGGGCAGGAACCTGGAAGCAGGAGCTGGAGCACAGGCCATGGAGGAACACTGCTTACTGGCTTGCTCCCCTGGTCCCTGCTCAGCCTGCTTTCTTATAAAACACAGACCCACCTGCCCAGGGGTAGCATCACCCACAGTGGGCTGGGCCCTCCCACATCACTCATCAAGAAGATGCCCCTCAGACATGGCCACAGGCCAGTCCAATAGAGGCAATTCCCCAATTGCTCCCTCAACCCAGGTGTGTCAAGTTGATACGAAAGCTACCCAGCACAAGACTCCCAGGAGAAAAATAGATGTTGAGCATCAATGGGTGTCATCTGCACAAACAGCAGAGTCCCACGTCTCAGTGATTACTACAAGCTGTCTTCTCAACCACCATCTCCCACAGGCAAGAAACAGCCCAGAATTGCTAACTACAGTAGAGTTTGACTCCCCTCTTTGCCCCCTGGGAAAAGGACCCCCTCCTTGCAGACATCCTGTCCTTTCCCACCTGGCAGAGAAGGGTAAACACAGAATCCTTGCAATTGTCTGGTTCTGGCAGAATGAATTCATGGAGCTGCCACTTGCCAAGACTTGTTGGGAAACCCTGCTGTTAGGGTTGTAGTTCTCCATGTCCAGATAGCCCTAAGGGGCTTGGTGCCAAATGGAAGGACTCCCTTTTTCAGCAGGGGGCCTCCTGCTCTCTTCCTGGCTTACCTGGAAAGTGCCACCAAGCATGGATGCCTGACCTTATTTGGAACATGACCTTTGGCACAGTTACCTGGAGTAAAAACTACCCCCAGGTTTTTTCTATATGATAATCAGGCATTGTCTGATAGTCAGACGATAGGAGCCCACTGCCACATGTAAATAAAGCATGCTATGAGCACCTATCAGCTGAGGCTTTGGCTACTGCCTCCACACTATAATTTCTCTAGTTCTCCCACTGAATAAAGGGAGCTGTTTCACTGAGTCTGGAGCTGTATCACTGCTGTTTCACTGCCATGGGACCAGCCTCCCCGGAAGGGCTTTCTTCTGTCAGTGCTCTGCTCCCCCTGCCCTCATGGACCGGTGGCCAACGACCCACGAAGAGAGGGAGAGACCTCCCCCCCCCACCCCCCGCAAAGACTTGTGGCACTTTGGGTCTTGCGTTAACATCTTTAAGGTGCTCTCACCTGGAACTGATGGGGAAACAAACTCAGAAGGCGAGTGACGTGCTCCAGGAGGTCCAACTGGTCATGAGCAGAGTTAGAACTGAACCCAGGCCAAGGGGTCAAGGAATTCCCCATTGTGGGAATTTGAATGAGCACTGTCTCCCATAGGCCCATATATTTGAAACTTGGTCCCCAGCTGGTGGTGCTGTTTGGGAAGGTTACGGAACCTTTAGAAGGTGGAGCCTTCCTGGAGGTAGTACGTCACTGGGGGCAGGCTTTGGCCCTCTGGAATCATAGGCTGAAATAAGCCCCTTTCTCTTCTAACTTGCTTTTAGTCATGGTACTGTATCACAGCAACAGGAAAGTAACTGATTCATCTGTGGTACACTGCGGGCTAGATGGGACAGCCAAGTGGAGCACGGCAGCCAGGGTAAGTAGAGGTAAGTGACACAGGCCCCATGATGAAACAGGCTACCTCTACCCAATGATTCTCAAGTTCCGGTGATAGCCAATGAATGGCCTAATGCCCGCTTACTAGAAAGCATGAGCACAGCAGGGACAGGCAGGCAGTGAGGTAGGCAAACTGGTGAAAGCCCAGACCTGCCTCCTGCTGGCTTTACCCGCCTTCCTTGCTGATAGGGAAGTCAAACCCCAAGCAGACTTTTAGAAGTGATTGTCCTTCCCACAGGCCCCTGGACTGTCCCTAAAGGATGTGAGGAGGGGCCAGGAGTAAGTGGGGGTGGGCAGGACAAGCCCCACACCACAAGCACATGTTGTTCAGCCCCAGAAACATAAAAGGGACAGGAAGACACACTCGAGTCCAATGTTTGCATCCAGAGCCACAGATGGACTTGGCCACCC
>NW_008352334.1:2314606-2328700 GCF_000622305.1 Nannospalax galili
CATATTCTAAAGCCAAAGTGTAAACATGATTTACTCATTGAAAATCAAAGGGGAGAGTGTCTGATCATCCTGTTACGGAGGGAAAAGAAAAAGAAAAAAGAAACTGACAACCGTCATTGATAATAGAATGTAGTTGACTTGCATGCTTGTGGAGCTGATTATTCCAAATTGTGATTTCAGCAACGCTGCTCATCAGGAGGAATGGGGGGGGGGCTTCCCAGGAGGAGAGTGAGGACAGAGGGAACTTCAGCTGCTGGAGACTTCACATGATGGGAAAGCAGGGATACCCCTCCACCTCACAGCAGAGTAGGCCTGGTCTCTGATGGACGGTGTCCCAGGTTCAGCCCCTTGGGGCTGCCAAGTTTAGGAGAGCTGGAAAACGTACTTGGGCTCCGGCCTAAGCCAAGCCCACATCGACCCTAAGAGCCTCCACTGAACCAGACCCAGAAAATGAACCAAGCCGCAGCCAAGAAAAGAGCCCTTGACATGGAAAAAGTGGTATATTGATGGTGGGTCTATGTGGTGGGGCCTGTGGAGGAGAAGCCCCTGTCCTGCTTGCAGAGGGGACGCTGGCCAAGGGAGGCTGTCAGCACTTTGTAGTAGATTAGAAAGACTTCCTGTTGGAACAGCCTCTCTTGGCTCCACTGCCAACTTATGTACAAAGATAGAGTTCTACCTGTAGTTCTCTGTCTAAGGGGATGGAGTGTGTGGGCCCAGCTTTATTCAGACATGACACACACCAGAGTAGAACTAAAAGCTTTTTTAAAGGTTTACTTTATTTTTATTTATATGTGTGTACCTTTGTGAGTATCTATCACATGTGTGCAGGCGCCGTAGAGTCCAGACAAGGGCATCAGGTCCCCTGGAGTTGGAGATACAGGAAGTAATGAGCCACCCACCATGGATGCTGGGAACCAAACTCGGGTCCTCTGGAAGAGAAGCAAGTGCTCTTAACTGCTGAGCCACCTCCCCAGTCTCTACAGGTGATGCTTCAGGGCAGAGATCAGCCTCCCAAGGAGCAGCAGGGGAGCTCCCCATTCTCGCTCCCAAGCTCCAGGTCTGGACCTAGATCTCAGCACCCACCACACTCCATGGTCACTTTCTCCTCTGCTCCATGAGGGCAGGAACTACCTTGAATTAACACCTAAGAAAAATATAAACTCCATGTACAAACCAATGGGTATGTGTTAGTCAGCTTTCTATCACTGCAACAAAACACCTGAGTCAATCCACTTATATAAAGAGAAAAGTTTTGTTTTGACTCACAGTTCTGAAGTTTCCAGTTCATGTTTGAGTAGACTCATTCCTTTTAGGCCTCTAGTATGGGATGGGATGATAGTGACAGAGGGCACAGGACAGGGGGCAAGCTGCTCACCTCATGGCCTAGAAGGAAAAGAGGAAAAGGGCTCAAGTCCCACAGTCTTCTTCCAGGACATGTCCCCCAAAGACTTAAGGATCGCCCAGCAGGCCCTGGACCATAAAGGTCCAGGACACCTCCCCAAAGTGCTTCCCTGGTAATTGAGCCCATAGCACATGGACTCTGAAGACCCTTGATGTCCAGACCACAGTCATGTGGGAAGGACTGACTCACTGAGTACCTGTGTGGAGACATACACTGCTGTCTACCAAAGAAAGACTTTGAGGAAGGGCTGCTGCTCTGCTCTGGGCATCCGGGTGGTGACAAAGCTCAGCACAGTCCAATCAGAGAGTCATCTGTTACTACAGCCCTGGAACCTTCTCTTACTGCACAACTACCCATTCAACACATTTGGCCCAGCCAGGGGAAGTGGGCAGCTGGGTGCCCTCCTGTAGGAACAGAAGGGGGTATGAAGTCCAACGTGTGGCTGGCAGTCTTGGCTTTGCTTCTGAGGGTCCTGTTGTTGGTGCTTCAAGGGACCCTGACAAGGTCACTGCTTCTTGGTCTCTGGCAGGAAGGCCTTATTTGTAGTTCCAACAAGGCCCCTTCAATTGACCTGCTTAGTGTCACTTAGACCTGAAGACTTCACCATTGCTGCCATAAGCCCATCAGCACCTACTTCTTTAAGGTGACCAATCCAAAATTAGGGGACGGGAAATACCGAAACCCTTAAAACCTAGATTCTCCCCAGGGGACACTGGATTTCAGTTTCTAGGTCCCCTCTCCACCTATGTGTACAAATGTTTGAATGTATATGTGATTCTTTATCCTTCAATAAAAGTTTGTTTGACTGTTGCTCTCTGCTGGTCTGAGATTTTTCCTGTCTCTTTAATTGGCTAAGAAAACAAACTCAGCAATACACCTTGATGGATAATGCGACACGTGCAATGGCACCAAGGCCCGTGTGGGGACAGAAGCCCCAGAGAAAAACCACTAAGTCCTCACCGTAGAAGAGCAAGACCAGTGTAGAGTCATTCCCCAAGATTTCCTTGTGATACCCTTGAGTGAACTTGATGAGAAGCCCAAGTACCAGACAAGTTCTTTGGAAGAGATGCTTGTCCAACCTTTAGGGTATGGTGTGTATCTTTTTATGCCACAGAGAAGCAGAAGAAAGAGATTTGACACAGTCCATTTTTTCCCAAGCATTTTCTAGCATGTCAGTCGAGCAGAGTTGGAAACATGAGATAGAAAAAGACAGCTAAGGTGTGTATATTTTGAGACCAGCTACACGCATAGGAAATCCTAATGAGAAAAGATGAATGTTATGTTTGTTATGAAGGGAAGCCCTGGTGGACAGTTACACATGCCATCCTCTAAATTAGAGCTATTTGTTCTCATAGAACTAATTGCCGAAATAAATAAAATTTATCTTAGATATTTGGCATGTGATCTTAAAAATTGGAATTCATGAGCTCACATTTTCAATAACTCACATATAAATATAGACAAACGAATGTTTTAATGCAAATTTAATATACAGTAGTTAAATTAATGATTTTTCTCGGTTCGTTTTTAATTGGGAAAAAAAAACCCTCACTGCCACACCATATAAATCAAACTCGCCCAGCACGTTGGTGAGATAGGGAGGAAAGCACGTTCACGGGCCATGCATCAAGATCCGATTTGCTTAAAATAAATGGCTCCTGTTCCGGTACCAAACACAGCATCTTATTAATGCATATTCATAACTGGGCATTTCTTTCTCCTTTTTTCTCTTTTGAGTTTAGTATTTTCAGGATTAGAAAAAATAACCAAAGTCATCTGTTCCCAGGGGCTGTGCAGGCCAAGAATGCTGAGATGACTGCTATTAAACATGTGAGGAGAGGACTGCAGCAACGGCTCACTTGGTAAAACCTCTTGTGTACAAACAGGAGGACCTGAGTTCAAATCCCCAAACCCACAGACAGCCAGATGAGTACATGAGCTTGTGTAACCCCAATGCTCCTATGGGGAAACAGGGCTGGAGACAGGAGAATGCACAGAAACTCAAAGACCAACTAACCTCGCCTATGCAGAAGGAAAACAGCCAAGATAGCAGGTCTCAAACAAGGTGGAAGGTGAGGGCTGAAATCTAAGGGTGTCTTCTGACCTGTACACATTCACGCACAAAATCAGGCACACACACACGCACGCACACACACACACACAGATCTGATGAAGTATCTTCCGTTGCCCTAAACACAGAGAAGACTCAGAACTGGACCTAGGTTGCAGGGTTGCGTGTGGAGCCCGCCCCTACTGGGGCAAAGGTAGGCAGCACTGGAGCTGGTGAAGGGCAGGACTCAGGACACGCAGCCGTGCTAATTGCTCCTGCGCGGAGCTCTTCTCGGCTCATCCACGGTGATTGCCTCTTGATTTCATGCTAGATAGCTATACTGCTACCAAGAGCCTCTTGGTGAGTTTGTGGACCGTACCAAAAAGGCATTTTTATCACCAGTTTAATGCCCCATGGCTGACAGGGAACAGGCGAGAGAGAGAAGCGATGCTGGTGCTCCAGCGTTAAAGGGATCATTAAGCTCTGTGCTGGGGAAAGGGCTGGTTTTCAGTAACATGCCCAGCACAGGGCTGAAAATGATGGGCAAGCGAAAGATAATGGGGGGGATGATCACCTTGTCTGACCAGCCATGGCCCCCAACCCCCTTACCTTGTCCTCCCACCACCCTGCCCTGTCAGTTTGGGTGGCCGTAGAGGGAAAAGCTTGGCTTACCCGTAATACCCCTACTGGCTGCACGTCTCTGGTCAAATGATGCAACAAATGATCTCTCCCTTCACCCACCTGCTGCTTCTCAGCCACCCCCAGCAGCCCAGAGAGGCAGGTAGCAGTTGCTCCTGACCTCTGTCTCACCCCAGACCACTTCTGCGACAGAGATTTCAAAATTCTCCCCTTCAAGCACCCACAGAGGCTTCTCCTTGACGCCCGGCTGAGTGAGGAACACCGGGTTCTCTGTCAAACCTAATCCCTGCTTTGTCTTTCAGCCCTCTGGTGTCTACGGACTCATCACTGAGATAGAGTTTGTGGAACATCAGCATTCAACCACAGGACTCAAAATGTTTCAAGAAATGGGAAACTGTCCTCCCCGGTACAATTAACGGGTGCGTGGCTATCACCCACAGTGAGGGCAGTCTGGAGAGACAGCTTCACGTATGGAAGAAATCAGGCGTAAGGGCTGAATAATTTACAGATGACCTGGGGCAGCTGTAAATAATGAACATCCCCAAATTATTATTCATTGTTTTATGAAGCATCCTGATTCCTCCCAGAGAGCTGCTCCAGGGATTGAGATATATGTGTGACAAGATTTAAATGGCAGCCTCACCGCTGTAGTCTACACCCAGGGGGCTTGCTCCACGGCACCTATAAATTGTGTTCTAACAGTTGGTAGCATTAAACTCCAGACCATGTGAACGGGGCCTGTCTGGCCCTGGTGATGTCAACCAATGGGTGGTCAGGGGAACACCATACTGATTTTCAAAGTGCAAGAGCAGGAACTCCTTTGATGCCAAGAATTGCCAGGAACCCTCCCACAGGGACCCAGCATCCCCCCTGAGATGGGATTCATTCATTCTCCTGAAAGTAATTATGGCTTGTGAACATGTGTGTACATGTGGGTATTCAGATGTGTACAGGTACACATGTGTATGTATGTATGTGGAGACCAGAGGCCAACCTTAGGTACTGTTCTTCTGCCATGTTTTCATATGTATATTAATGATATGCATGTGTGTGCACATGTTTTTTGCATGCGTGTGGGCATATGTGTGTGTACATGCCTATGCATGTGGAGGCCCAGGGTTGATGGCAGGAATCCTTCTCAATTGCTTTCTTCCACTTTATTCATTGAGGTAAGGTCTCTCAATCAAACCCAGAGCTCACCGATATGACTAGCTTGCTAGCTAGCTTGCTCTGGGATCCTTGTCTCTGCTTTCCAAGGCAAGGTCTTCAGTTGGTTGAGTTGGGAAGGAGATGCTGAAATGGTCTAAAAGGAAAATTCCTGTCCACATAGCAGTGGTCGCCAAGGGTCTGACCCAAACTATGTCTATGGAGAAAAATAAACACAAGTCCAAGAGAAATGGAGACACATGTCCTTGAAAACAGTAAAATGAAACAGGCGTAGTGGTGCACACCTTTAATCCCAGCACTCGGGAGGAGGCCAGCCTGGTCTACATAGTGAGTTCCAGGTCAGCTGAGGCTACAGGGAGACCCTGTCTCAAAAAAAAAAAAAAAACAAAACCAAAAAACAACACTTCATGGATGTAAGAGCTGGCCACTTTATGCAGCTATGTGAACTCAGCGCTATGTTGCTAATGCAGGCCCTAGCCAGGACAGGGCTGCATTCCTTTGTTCTCATTAGCTTTCTTTTTAAAAAATGTTATTCATTGTTTGTGCATGAGTACATTGCCTGCATGGATGTAAATGCACCTGTGCCGTGCAGTGCCTGTGGAAGCCAGAAAAAAGTGTTGGATCCCTTGGAACTGGAGTTATGGATAGTTGTAAGCTGTCATGTGGGTGCTGGGAATTGAACCTGGGTCCTCTGCAAGAACAGCCAGTGCTATAAACTACTGAGCCATCTCTCTAGCCCATGTTCTCATTAGCTTTCTTTTGCTCTGATAAAACACTGACCCAAACCAACTTGGGGAGGAGAGGGATTATTTCAGTTTACAGCTTACAGTCCATCACCCAGGAAAACTAAGGCAGAAACCCGGAGGAAGGAACTGAAGTAGAGGCCGTGGGGGAAGGAGCGCTGCTTACTGGCTTGTTTTCTCTTGGCGTGCTCAGCCACTCCTCTTAAACAGCCCAAGTCCATCTGCCCAGGAACGGCACCACCCACAGTGGTCTGGACCCTCCTACATCAATAAGGAATCAAGAGAAGGTCCCACAGACAAGGCCACAGGCAAATGGGATGAAGGAGATTCCTCAGCTGAGGCTCCCTCTTTTCAGGCCTGTAAGACTGACAACCAAAGCTAACCAGCATACCCTTTCTGCCACCTACAGACCACACATTTGTATTCTCCAGGGCTATCACAAAGGTCACAATCATAATGAAGTCTCGAGCCACAAGCCACAAAGGGGCAGAGGAGACAGCACATAGCTAGTCCTAGCAGACTGCAGTGCAGTCAGCTCTCCAGGCATGGATGCCTGTGAACTCAGTCTATACCACTCTTGCCAGCAACTTCCTTCAGATACCCTGTCCTTACCGTGTTCCAGCCATGTCCCTCAGCCATGAATTCTGGCACACTGTCTATTCATTTATTTTTCCTGTTCTCTCCACAACCGCTTCTAGAGGGGCATAATTTCCCCCAGCAAGTAGTGCAGTTGTCAAAGCCCCTGATTAAGAGGTCTGCATTCACTACTATGAATTCTGCCAGCACTGTGTCTACGAAGGAGCCAATCAATGGCGTCCAGGGCTGGGTTGGAGATCTGGTTTATTATGCCAAACCAAAGTCAAAATTAGGAGCATTCTACACATTTTCCATGACAAAGTGACCAGCCCTTTCACCCTGGCTAGCTTGGGAACATATTATGTGGCAAAGTGAATAGTCAAGACTGCTCAGCCAGGCGCTGTACCTTACTTAGGCAGTGTTTTCTCTCTCTCTCTCTCCAGCTCCTCATCTATAAAATGGGACTAAGAGAAGAGGGGTGGGGCTGATAGGATTAAATGAGGCAATATTACAAAATGCTTAAACGGTGTCTGGCACACACTAACTGCTTTGTAAAGTTGACATAAATAAATACAGCTTATTTGATATGACATCGAAATTGATCATGCATGTTGGATACTGCTTAGAAGCCATGCCACTAACAGAGCTTGGGCGACTGATATGCATGTGCACATGCAGGAAGATGGTGACATGCATGGGCATTCCCTCAGGACTTACAAAGGCCACACGAGATGCCCAGGAGGAGCATTTTTGTCTCCATTTCACACACAAAAGGATTCAAGTCAGAGGGATAAAGGAAATGACTTATTCAAAATGGCAAGGTGTTGTGACTTGAATGTGAAGTGTCCCCCATCAGCTCATGTGTTTGAACACTTGGTCCCCAGCTGGTATCAATACTTGAGAACATTGTGGAATCTTTAAGAGGTAGACCTCATTGGTTCAGGAAGTGGTTCATTGAGGGGCGGGTGTTGAGGCTTTATACTCTGGCTCCACTTCCTGTTTACTTTCTGCCTCCTGAGTGTGGATATATATGACCAGGCAATCCCCTGCTTCTGCCATCCAAAGCCATTCCTTCTGATGATGAACTGTATCCCCTTGAACTGTGAGCCAAAACAAAACAATCCTTTCTCCCTTGAGCTGCTTCTGTCACACAGGAGTGAACAAAACCAAGGTGACCTGACTTGTTACCTTCATTGCAGTTTATACTCAGATCCACATGCCAGGAGTTAAGATGTAAGCAACCCCTGGCCTGAGGCAGCCATGGAGACAGAGGGGCAGCTGACTTGGGCAGGAACAAATCTTCCAGTGGAAGATGTCACTGTGAGACAGCAAAGCGTGGAAGGCAAGTTCAGTGGTGGGCGTCAAGGAGCAAAGGCTGATTCTCAGAGAATAGGAAGACTGGCAGACAGAGTGCTGGGAACAGCAGTGCAAACACAAAACAGAACACACGGCAGCAGTTAATAGGCAACAGTACCAATGGCTGGAATTCATGTGTGCTCAGGGACACATGCAGGGGAGCTAGGACTGGGGTAGAGGCTACAGCCACATCATGAGGGTTCCGTGTGCCATATATTGAAGAGTAGGGGTGCTATCTTGCAGTCCGTCAGGGCTATGGGCTGGATTGAAGGGCGTGGGTTGTGAGGTAAGATGTGTATGACAGGAAGATTAAGAAAACTAATTGCATGGGCCACAATGGAGGAAAGGGAAGTGGATTACTTTTCTTGTCACTCTGATCAAATGCCTTACAAGATGCAACTTAAGGGAGGAAGGGTTTATTCTAACTGAAAGGTTGTGAGTTCAGTCTATCGTGATGGAGAAGGCACAGTGGCAGGAATGTGAGGCAACTGGTCACATCAACAGTCAGGAAGCAAAGACGAATGTTCAGTCAGCTGACTTCTTTTCATTCAGTCTGGGACCCCAGGCCAAGGGATGGTGCCACCCATATTCAGGGTAGATCTTCCTTTCTCAGTGAAGACACCTTCACAGATGCACCCAGAGACATATTCTGTGGGTGGTTTTAAATCCAGTCAAAATGCCATCACAAGCAATGAATTCAGAGGCTGGGGCACAACTTTTGAGCTCATATGCTGGGTGGAGCTGTCTAGATAGTCACTCAAAAAGCACTTACTGAGCACCTATTATGTGCCAGGTCCTCCTGGTATGTGAGAATGAGCTATGGAAGGAACAAAGCCCTGCCCCTTGGAGTTTACATTTCAATCAGCAAGAGTAAGGAGCCCTGCAATCACAGCAGAGATTATCAGACAGAGAGAAGGATGGAGAGCTGATGTCATATTCAGAGAGGAATGGGGTGGGGTCCTAACATGGAAGTTTTTCAAAACTTTCTGCAAACTGGAAGGTTTAGAATGTCTTTCGCTCCTCCACTCTCTAAGGAATGCCCCCAAACAATACATTAAATAACCTTTTCCAAAAATTCTTTATTCTTGAGAGTTTCATCCATGAACACAATGAAATATGATCATATGTACCCCACAATTTCCCCTCCAGCTCCCTCTAATTCCCCCTCTCAAATTCAGGAAGTTCTTTTGGGGGGGTCTTTTTGAGACAGGGTCTCCCTGTAGCCACAGCTGGCCTGGATTTGCTATGGAGACCAGGCTGGCCTCAAACTCACAGAGATCTGCCTGCCTCTGCCTCCCGAGTGCTGGGATTAAAGGTGTGTGCCACCACACCTGGCCACCAGGTAGTTTTTTTAATAACCCCCTAGGTCTAGTTAGTCTGCCCATGTCTGCGTGGGTGTGGGGCCATCCAGAGCAGCACAGAAACCTACCAGTGGCCACATCATCCAAAAAGAATGATTCTCCCTCCCCCGGAGACTATCCACTGCCAATAACTAACTTCTCAGTATGTGGTGGGATCAAAGGTACCCCATCTATGCTGTCTGGCTTGATCTTGTCCAGGTCTTATACATGTGACTCTAACTGCTTTGAGTTCATGGTATAAAAGCCATTTCATGTCCAGAAAAGAGCATTTCACAGCACCCCTCCCCGTCTTCCAGCACTTACATTCTTTCTACATCCTCTTCCTCCATGTTTTTGGAGCCTTGGTTGGGGGGAAGGGTGATATAGGTAGGGGTTGATGTAGGCATCCCATTTAGGGATGAGAGCTTGGTCTCTTATTCTCAGTACCGTGACCAGTTTTGATCTCTCCAATGACTGCTGTCTATTGCAAAAAGAAGCTTCTCCAACAAAATTTGAAGACAGCCCAGGTCTGTGGGTATAGACATAAATATTCAGAGGACACTGGCATCATGACCATTTAGCAAAATAGTAACAACAGGTTCTACTCTAGAGCCTACAACCCACCCCCCTTCCCCAGTCATGGACTTTTAACCAGGATTACAGTACTATGAATGAAATTCCTTCCTACGGAGCAGGCCTCAAATCCAATCAAAAAGTCATTAGTTACCTCATAACAGTCATGCCATTGTTGCACCAGAAACAAAGAAAGAATGGATGAAACAAAGAGCTGGTTCTTTGAAAAGGAATAAAAAATCGATAAACCCTTAGTCAAGTTAACCAGAAGAAGAACAGACCAAAATTAATAAAACATTTGTATGCATGCACATGAGGGCACAAAAGATGTATGTGCATGTACATGGACATGTGGGCAGACGTCAGAGCTCAACCTCTGTGTCTTTCCTCAGGAGCTGTCCACTGTGTTTTCTAAGACATGATCTCTCACAGGCACCCAGGCCTGACCAATCTGGCTAGGCTGGCTGGCCAGTGAACTCCTAGCATCTGCCTGTCTCTGCCTTCCCAACACTGGGATCGGGAATTCATGACATTGATCCTGGTGCTTTATATGGATGTTAGAGATAAAAATCAGGCTCTTGGTACTTTTACGGCACTTTACTGAGGAATGTCCCAGGCCCATACATTCAAATATTTTCCCTTTGTCAAAACCCTTTAGGTATTTTGTTTATAGATTTTCCATTCTCCAACCGTGTAAGTTCAGTTCTCAAATTTAAAAAAATTATAAAGGAGGATTTAGACGTTGTTTCTGAGACTAGATATTCAAAATAACCATAGTGGAAGTAAGAGGAAAACTGATTTCCTGCATGATCATGTGGGGACTGTCAGTCCAGTCTGGCATGGGTGCTACAAGGTGTCAGGGCCCAGACCCTTTAAGTGCTGTACCCTTCCAAGGGGCTCAGATGTTCCCCATCACAACCAACTAAATTCTAGATGAAACAGGAGGGAAAGGGGGAAACAGGGCATAGCCTTTCAGAGAACATCCTGGAAGAGGTTCACATTGGTCCCCATTGGCTAAAACTCATGAAATGACCAGATCTGACTTTGAAGAAGGCTAGAGAACAGAGCTTGTATGCCCTGGTAAACACTGAGGGCTCTCAAGAAGAGAATGGCTCTTAGGGGACAATCAGTTCTCTCTAGCAACAAAGGTTTTTGTGCTTTGTCATTGACTTCAAAATGCTTTATGGCTTAGCTCTGAGCAGCCACCATTCTCTGCCTTTCTCCTTCTGAGGACAGAAGAGAGGCTGTAGACAGAGCTCACACAAAAGCCAGGGCCTGGATTTAACCTTCAAGGGGGATAAATAGGTCTGATTTGGGACTCCTTTCTTCTAAACGCAATTACTCTGACTTCCTCGGTGAACACGCTGAACACGTGACTATGACAGGAAGTGGCACAGGGCCAGAGGCAAAATTCTGAGCTAGTTGCTGACTTTCCTTCACTTTTTGTTTGTCCTCAGATAGGGCCTGTGATGTCATACCTTTAGCCCCAAGACAGAGGAGTAGAGGTCCTGAATTTACAGTCCCTCATCAGCTTGGTCCTTTAGCTCCAGGGTATAGGTAGTGGCTACTCAGGGTAGCAGGAGCTGGCTGAGTCTCTTTCTGTTGCTGTGATAGAACACTCAACAAAAGCAACTCAAGGTGGGCCCGGAGAGATGGCTCAGCGGTTAAGAACACTGTTCTTGCAGAAGACCCGGGTTCAAATACCGGCACCCACATAGCAGCTAACAACTCTCCATAATGCCAGTTCCAGGGCATCTGACAGTCTCTTCTGTCTTCCTCAGGCATTGCACGACACGGGTGCACTTACTTACATGCAGGCAATACATACATACACATAAAATGAAAATAATAAGCCGGGCGTGGTGGCGCACGCCTTTAATCCCAGCACTTGGGAGGCAGAGGCAAGCGGATCTTTGTGAGCTCGAGGCCAGCCTGGTCTACATAGTGAGTTCCAGGACAGCTGGGGCTACAAGGAGACCCTGTCTCAAAAAAGATAATAAACAAATCAACCAATCAATCAATAAATAAAATATTTTTAAAAAGAAACTCAAGGGCTAATTTTAGCACACAGTTCATGGAAAGGGAAGTTGAGGCATCGGGAACTGGAAGCAGCTGATCACACTGTCTACGGAGCAGGATGGAATGGTCCCACCCTCAATCAAGATGTATCTTCCCATATCAATTAATTTTCCATAGGCATTCCCAGAAACTCACTTCTCAGGTCTTTCTAGATTCTATCAAGTTAACAATGAACACTAAGTATCACTGGGCACTGGCCGGGGTAGAGCAGCACTAAGAATGTATCTTTGCTCAACACTATAGACACCCACCTACTATCTGCCCTCCCCGTGGTCTCACTCTGCTGTCTACCCCACTGTACAGCCCTTCACCCTATTTACTCCAGTCTTCTCCCCCTCACCTCTGTAATGAGCCCTTGGCTCCACTAGAGAACTGCTACTTCATCCTGGACTACCCATCCCTTGTCCAAACATGCCCCAGGAATGCCTTTACCTCTGGAGCAGGGCGTCCTCTTCTTTTTAAAAAGAATTTTGTTTTGAATGTTTGTGTATTTCATTTAGGGGACATTTCAATCAACCTTAATCATCTTTATACCCACTTTCTCACCGGCACCAACCCACACCCCGCCCCCCACTGGAATTCATACATTCTGTCATTTGAAGGCCTATTGTGTCAACTTGGTCTCCCCATATGCTCCTCAGCGCAAGTTCATCTACTGAGGTCTAGTCAGCTTATCTGGAGTCCCTCACTTTAGGTAGATCAGCTCTTCCTCACCCAGCAGTAGTAAGTTGCCAATATTTCTTCAGCTAAGGTTGGGGTCTGCTGTCCGCTTCCCCAGTTCTATGCTGGGTTTTTGTCTCAAGTTTGCATGGGTCTTGTGCATGCTGACACCATTGCTGTAGGTTCATATGAGCAAGGTCCCAGGAGTGTGTAGGACTCTATTTCCATACAATCATGCACCTCCTCCCTGGCTCTTAAAATCTTTGAAGACAGACAGACTCAGGAAAACAAATGACACATGTTCTTCCTCAGATGTGGATCCTCACACCAAATCCTTATATGTGAGTATGTAACCTGATGTAACTGCAAGAACTAGGACACTGAGAAGGAACCAGCAGGTGAAGGGAAAGAAGGAACCTAAGAGAGAAGTCCTCTTCTATTGTAAACTAATTCCTAAACTTGAGTGCTGTAAACTCAGCTCACAGCACGATGCTTGAGAGAAACCACAGTGCTAAGCAGCAGTTTTTATCCAGTTGATCTTTTTGCAACAAGCCTGCATCTTCCTGTAGCAGCCACAGTGGAATCGGGTATAACTGTGGGTACACGTGTGAAATCACTCATTCCGTCTACAGACGGGAACATATATTGTACCGGGCATCATGTGAGAGGATTCTCTGCACTTAGTCACTCTCTCTGGGAATCAGTCCACTCAGTACAGGGAAAACCTTGCATTGATGACCCAAATTCTTGTTGTACATTTTCAAGCTTCTCATCCTAACTTCCCCAAATTTCAACCCACAACCACACTAGATGTGGCTTCAGGATTCTTGCTGTCCCAATAGAACATCTCCCACTCTGTCCTCCTCCAAGTCACCCGTGTCCTCCCAAGAACACATCCATCTCCCTCTCTAACATAAAAGAACCCCTTCTCACATGGATCACCAATTCCATCTTAGGATCAGGTATGGATCTAGTCCTCCTTCTCCAAGAAGTCCTCCTGGCTTCCCAGCCTCCCCGGATCCTTCCCTTGGAGTTATGTCAAGAAAGAGAATTGCATAGCGCTTGCTGGCTTTGTTTCTGAAGCAAGATGCTGCTCTCCTTAAGTGAAGCATCATGGCATATGTCTCCTACGCTGCACATATCCCCCACATAAGAGATCGATGAATACCTGATGGCTGATTAGAGTTATTGACAGCTTGGCCGTTAATAACAGTTATCAGAGAAAGAATACATCAGTTCCATTTCTGTCTGTGCGCATACTGCTGGCCCCATGGAGGGAATATCAAGTATCTGGGCAGATGATAAATTGCAACGACAATCCAGCTGTTTCAAAATAAAAAGTTGTACAGCAAACACCAGAGGGATGAACTGAATTCTCAAATTTTCATATGAATATTTTAGCACTATGCATGCACCTCTTAAAAGTCCTTCTGTAAACCTTTGCCCAGAGAGTTGGTAACGGGCAATCCTCTTCTCCATCAATTTCCAAACTCAAAACTTCCTTTTTCT
>NW_008352334.1:2328913-2351552 GCF_000622305.1 Nannospalax galili
AACCCAGGATGCAACTGTAACCCTAGCACTTCTGCAGTGAGGTGAGAGGAGAGTCTCCAGAAGTCCACAGGCCAGCGAGCCTGAGGTGTGCAGCACCAAGCAGGAGACGCTGCTTCCAACATGTGAAGGGCAAGGACCAGCACCCAAGGTTGTCCTCGAACTGCCACATGTGCATTGTAGCATGAACATGACTAGATGTTTGTACATGCTTATATGTGTGTGTATGCACGCACACACACACAGAGATTTTAAAAGATCAAGAAGAGGGCTCTCAGCAGGTAAGAGCACTGGCTGCTCTTGAAGAGGACCCAGGTTTATAAACGTTCCCAGCACCGACATGGCAGCTAACAACTGTCCATAACTCCAGTTCTGGGGAAATCCAATGCCTTCTTCTGACCTCTGGGGGCACTGCATGACACGGGTGCACTTACACACATGCAGGGAATGCACTCATACACATTTTTAAAAAAATCAAGATGAGAGACATAACTGAGAAGACTTTGTGGACCAGGGGAGCTCCCGAGCCCAGTCATATCCATGCCATGCTTTATGTCTGAGACCACTGAATGAAACCTTTCTTCCCTTTAACCACATTGAATTTCACAATTTCTCTGAAAAAAAAAAATCAATTTGGAAAGGCATTTTTGGGGAAAAGCAAATAAAATTTTGTTACTGAATTTTATTTAGAGAAAAATGTAGTACTTTCCATAAAAACGCAATTTGATTATATTGCAATTTCATTTCTAATCTGTATTTCCTATGCCAAAGCACTCTTTAATGGATCTGAAGTACCTAACTACCAGCCATAGACTTCGCTGCAGCCTCCAGAAGCAATGTGGTTCTAACGTCTTCTCCCAGGGCTCTGCACCACTGTCAAGGCTCCCACCACACATGGGAAGAGCCTGTCAGCAAGTCAGCTGTGACAGGGAGGGGCTTTTGGCCCACATCCAAGTTCTTAGCTGCCCAGAGCTGGGAACATGGGGCACAGACCTCTCAAGTCATTTCCCTGCTCACTTCTGCACTTATCCCCCAGACCAACTCGAGCAACAAGCCGAGAAGAGACACACACAAGCTGCTCGGCCCCACCACACATGGGAAGAGCCTGTCAGCAAGTCAGCTGTGACAGGGACAGGCTTTTGGCCCACATCCAAGTTCTTAGCTGCCCAGAGCTGGGAACATGGGGCACAGACCTCTCAAGTCATTTCCCTGCTCACTTCTGCACTTATCCCCCAGACCAACTCGAGCAACAAGCCGAGAAGAGACACACACAAGCTGCTCGGTAATTAGCATCTCTCATAGTGGGAAGCCACGGCCTGTGCACAGCTAAGAGTGTCCCAAGAAGGAATTAACGTGGGGCTGCTGCTGAACTCCCCTTTGCCCTCTTCATAGCACCTGATCATTGCCAGCCCTGTGGGGATAGACTCCTGAAGCTGGAGTCCATGGAGGTGGGAGGGCTGTCTATCCCCTAGACCAACTCGAGCAACAAGGGAGAAGGGACACACATAAGCTGCTCTGTAATTAGCATCTCTCATAGTGGGAAGCCACGGCCTGTGCACAGCTAAGAGTCTGAGGGAACAACTCTGGAAGAACGCACTGTACTGGACACCCCAGCGAAAGGGAGGGCAGGGTGAGCTGCTGTGGCTCCAGTCACTGTTCTAAACGTGTCTGTGTGCACAGGTGCATGGGCGTGTGGAGGCCAGAGGACAACTTGAGGTGTTGTCCTCAGGAACACCACGGGTCTCCTTTGGGGCAGGGTCTCTCAGTGGCTGGGAACACATCAATTAGGTTAGGCTGGCTGGCCGATGAGCCTCAGGGGTCTTCCATCACGGGCTTTGCAAGTACACAGCAGCACCATGCTTGGCATTTTTACAAGGGTGCGTATTGAACTTGAGCCCTTATGTTTGCAAGGCAAGTGCTTTACGGACTGAGCCATCCCCCTAGTCCGTCACTCACTCTTTGGCTAAATATCTTCCACGGACCAGGCAGTATATAGACAAAAATGTCCTATGACACTGTAAATAAGACAGATGTGTGCTTAGTAACATGAAAACTGCAGAGCGAAGAGGAAAGAGGTAAGAAACAGGCATCTGTAGCAAAATGTAACGGAGGAGGAGGAGGAGAGCAAGGAGCTGGACCGCGCTATGCATCCAGAGCTGCCGGATGCCTCCTGAGAGATGAACTTTCATCTCAGAGCTGAAAGATGGTCGCAGACAGGGGCGAACAGGAGCTTTTTGGGGTAAGTACAGTGTTCCAGGTAGAGTGAGTGACATGTGCAAAGGCTCCAGAGAACGTAAGCTGGATGCATCCACCACGCGAAGAGAAGCTGGGTACCTGGGACCCTGCTACTCCAGGAGCTTGGAGGCTAGTGGAGCCTGAGCAGAGGTTCCATCCTCTGGTAGGGGGAAGCCACTGGACGGTTTGAGAAAGAGTGCTTGCTGTGTGCCCAGATTGGTCGGACATGATGACATCTCTGGCTGGGAAGGAGGACTGGGAGCCATTGCTGAATCCAGGTGGGATGGAATCCACTGTTGTGTCATTTGCAAAGCAGAAAGCTACACCACTTGAACCCCTTTTTCAAGGTGCTGATGGAAAGGGCTGAGCTATGGTTGGTAGATGGGTGACCATATCGCTCCAGCAAGCAGAAGTTTTGTGTTCTTCGTGTCTCCAGCCGGGAAAAGGGCCAGGAGCAGACTGGTACCTACTGAGCATGCGCAGAAAGGAAGTCAGACTCCTCCCATTACACGATTCTCCCTTGGCTGCCCCTCCACCTTTATACAATGACTTCCTGTTCATCTTTCACAATACTGCTGAAATGTCAGTTGCTTGGGGAGACATCTTGTCAGGCCCGCGGCTGCCCACCCTCACTGCCCTGTGCCCATCACGTCACAACTGGGATAGTGTGCTAATTAATGGGATTCTTTTCCATAGGCCTCTCTTTATGTAGAGTTCTACAAATAGCAGTTCTATAATCAGGGCCTGGCACTTAGTAGGCGCCCAGTAAATGCTTGCTGTTTAAATGTGGGGTAAACATGGGCACAGTTTGTTTAGGGGACAACATCTCTGAGAGGTGTGGATAGACTACAATTTGTGAGAAAGTTCTCTCCCTCCAGGTCTACTCTCCTGAGTGAAGAGGGTTGGTGCCATTGTCTTACTTTGATGGAAAGATCTAGGTGCATCAAAAAGCATCGAATCTAGCACAATCCAAACTCTCTGCTGGCTTCCAACAGAAATTTAAAAATGGAAAAAACTTTCAAAGATAGACCATTCTGAAGCTGGAAAAGATACTCTCGTAATTAGAGGGTTAGAGAGTCTTTTATGGGGACAGAACTATAATCATCACACTTTATTACATAGAATTATGTACAAATTACACAATTATAAAAAATTTGTTGCTTCCTCCCAAATTATAACACCCTACGCACCTTCTGAAGAAAATTGCATCTCTGTTTCTACCCAGAGGGAAGAAGAAATTCTGGGCTGAAAATTAGCCTGGCTTAGTGTCAGTAATCATGGTTTCGTAGTACAGGGACCAACTTGACTGTCCCAGCATTGTCCTCCCAAGGCCTCTGACTACATCTTGATATAGATGACTGATTCCTGTGTCAGACCCATGAGCTATAACCAGAATCCAACGCAAGTGCAAATACTTCCTTCCATCCCCAGCTAAGCCACAGAGCACACCTAGGATAGGGGTGTCTGGGAGAGGAGACCAACAACCAGCCCCACAGAGGGTGTACATCTATACCACACTGTCCCCTTGCACCCAGTGCAGCCCAGCTGCGAGTGCTGCTCCGTCTAAAATGCACCTGAGCACCTACAGAACTCTTGGCGTGGATGATCCATCGCCCTCTATAGCCCTGGTCCCACAGAAATCTCCAGTCTTCGCTCAGCTAATGACACTAGCCTATTCACTTAGTTTCATTTCTGTTGTTGTGATAGAATACTCTGACAAAAGCAACTCAAGGTAGAAAGGGTTAACTTCGACTTACAGTTCCGGAGGGGATGCAGTCCATCCTGGCAGGGGAGGCATAGTGGGAGGAATGTGAGTCAACCCATCACATTACATCAGCAGTCAGGAAGCAGAGAGTGACTACGAAATGGACCAAGCTATAAAATCTCAAGGCCCAACTCCTGTTGACCCACTTCCTCCAGCAAGACTCCACCTTCTAAAGGTTCAACAACCTTCCAGCGTACCAGTTGGGGGCCAGGTGTTCAAACACATGAGGCTCTGGGGCACATCTCACAGTCAAGCCACAACACTCACAAAGTATAATTAAGCAAGTATTGTAAGCCAAGCACTCCTTCAGATTCTGGGGACACGCCAGGAGAAGTAAAAGAAAGTGTGGTATGTTAGTCAGCTTTCCATGACTATGACAAAATACTTAGGACAGTCAATGGAAAAAGAGGAAAGTTTATTTGGATTCATAGTCTCAATGTTACAATTCATGGTCACTTGACCCCGTGGCCTCATAATACAAGATGGGTGTGCAGGACAGAGGTGGCCACTGGTACAGGGCCGGTAAAGAAAGAGGAGAGGCCAGGTCCCAATGTCCCTTTCCAGGGCATGTACCGAATAACCTAACTTCCTCCTCCTGGCCCTGTCTGTCAAATGTTCCACAACCTCCTAACAGTTCCACAGGCTGAAGTCCAAGTCTTTAATACATGAGCCTTTCAGGGGTACTCCAGTCACAAACTGTAGCATATGGTCCCTGCCCTCTTAGAGCTTACAGTCTAATACCCATGTATAATCCAGAGCTCGGTGAGGGAGAGGCTCCCAGAGCCTTCCCAGGGCTCCCTGTCCTTCCTCATCCAACACCTGTCATCCTCTGTCTTGTGACAGTCACCACCATTCCCAAAAGCCCTACTTCCTAATTCCATCGTCTAGGCTAGGGTTTCAACACATGAATTTGAGAGTGAATACACATTCAGTTCATTATGTTTTGTTTTAAGCTACCATGTTGTGGTACCAGATGAGGACTTGGGCCCTCAGATAGGCAGGCTTTCTAGCAGCCATGGGTAGTGTTCACCACAGCACTACCAGGCCTGTCAAGATTTGCAGTTATCTGCAAATGTCTTTGTTCAGCCTCCCTTGGGAGTGTGATCAGGACACCAGCACAGCTCCCAGCCTGCACATCTACCGGCAGTGGACTTCATTGGTACATTTCTCCTCCTCCCCTCTGGAGTCCAAACTGTCACCATCAACAGAGTGGCAGGTTCTGGCTCCCACTCACGGCCTGCATCCCAGCATTCAGCACAACAGCCAGCACCCTCATCCCACACAGCAGCTCAAAGGACAGGACGACACAGCTCCCTGCTATCAAATGTCAAAAGCAAAGGCAGACTTGAAAAGTGACACAGCACGCAGAACTTTCCTTTTCCTCAAACCCCCATTTTTCAAAGGATTGTACACGAACACAGGTTCTGTTCAAGCACTCCTCCCCACTAAGACCAAAGAGACCAGAGGCTAGAAATGTCCCACCAATCTTACAAGAAGGAAGGTGTGAGGGATCTCACCAAACAGAACACTGAAGTCCAGCTTGCCTCAACCAAACCCTGTGCTATGGTTTGAAAGGAGTCCCCCAAAGCTCAAGCATTAGACAATCTGCAAATTTGTATGTGAGTGGTATTTGGAGGTAAGGTATTGGGAGGTAATTAGGGGAAGGGCCTCCAAGATGGCATCAGTGACTTCCTAAGAAAAGAAAAAGACCTGAGCTAGCACACTTTCTCTGTATCCCTATATGATGCCGTCCACCATATATTATGATACAATATGAAGCCCTCACCAGATGCTAAGCCAGTGCCAGCACCATGCTCCTCAACTTTACACCATCCATCCAGAACCACAGGCTAAATAAATTTCCATGTTTATAAATCACCCAGTCTCTGGCACTTCATTACAGCAGCAGGAAATGAACTAAGATACTCCGAATCTGTCACCAGCAGGAGCATAAGGCAAATCTCAGACCACTGACACTGTTCCTGTTCTCAGAGAAGACCAATGATACTACACCACACAGTCACAAGCTAGGAGTCAAGACTGTGAGAAGCAGAGATAGAATAATATGGATCAAGACACAGAGCTCAGGTCCCTCCTTCCCACGGAACAGGGCCTGGATTCAATGCTTGCCTCTGTTGACTCTGTGCTCAGGAGCCTGGGGTAGACGCGCATCTGTCTGGCTCTTGGTGTCCATATTGTCTACCCCCCATTCATTATTTCTAACACCTAGTTTTCAGGGCACAGGGAATGGGATTTCTGTGGCTCCCCTGACTGTCTGGGACATCTGAAGACAGTCTGATGCAGCTCTGAGCTTCGTGTTAAGTCCCGAGACGGTCCTCTGCAAGTCTGCACCACATGATGGCTTCTCTGAAGACAGGACCCATCCCAAAGTCTGTGCCTGGTGTCTCTGCTCGTGTGGACCCTGAACCTGGAATGCCCTGCCCTATCCCAGCTTCTCTAAAGCATTCTTGAAGACCAGTACAAGCTAATCTCTGTCTCCTCTAAGCCCCAAAGTCCTTCATTGGGTCTCTTTGAGCATGTGGTCTTATCTTCACTTTAGTTAGTCAAATCTTTCTGCCCTGATTAAAGGTGAACTCTGACCATGGTGGTGCCCTACACTTCTCTGGTATATCACTGCTCCTCAAAAAGTATCAGTCAAGGGGTGGGAGAGATGGTTCAGTGGTTAAGGTTACCAGCTGTTCTTCCAGAGGATCTGGGTTCGGTTCCCAGCGCCTACATGGTGGCTAACAACCATCTGTAGCTCCAGTTTCAGGCGATCTGACACCCTCTTCTGGCCTCCACAGGAATTGCATGACATAGGTACACTTGCATACAGACAAAACACTCACACATATAAAATAAATACATAAATGATAAGACAAAAATGGGAAACCAGATAATTATCAGTCAAAATGGGTGACCAGATAGACAGATGGATCCCTCATGTGGCTCTCCTTCATCTAGGTCAGGCAAGGAAGGCCTAGGGAAGTATATTAGGTACTATTTTTGTTACTGTAACTAAACACCCAACCTGAAGCAACTTAAAGGAGGAAGGGTTGTTTTGGCTCAGGTTTCAGGGTTCAGTCCACCATGGTGGGAAGGCCTGTTGGCAGGGGAGTGAGGCAGCTGGTCACATGATGTCCACACTCAGGAAGCAGAGCAGGAGGAACACCGCACCAGCTTGCTTCCTCCTTTTTGTTCAGAGACCCCAGGCCCTGGGATGGTGCTGCTCACATTCAGGGTGGGTCTTCCTCCTTCAGTTAACCCAGTCTCGAAACTCCCTCACAGAATCCCAGATTGATCTCCCAGGTGATTCGAGATCCTATCAAGATGACAGTCATTATTCACCTCAGGCAGAAAAGGGGAAGACGTTCTCCTTGAGCAGTCCCCTCAGGACAGTCACACCCCCACCCCCCCCCGCCACGGGCTCTACAACCATCATGCATGCAAGTGAATGTAGATGGGTATGTATGTGTACACACATGTAGAAGGGAGTCTGAAGATGGTGACATGACATTGTCCAAGAGTCAGGCTGACAGGCAACTCTTTTCTAAGCTTTGGCCTGGGTTCAGAAGCCTAAAAAGATCTGAGCCTAACCAGGAGGGACCTCTGTGAGAGAGAAGCCCCAATACCCTGGTGCAAACTCCTGAAACCAGACATCACCGGGCTCAGCTGCAGTGCCTGAGATACAAGGTGATTAGGAGGAATTAGCAGAGGGCAGGAGGAGGGCTTGGGAGGTGCCATGGCAACAGTGGGCACATCTTTTGTGCAGCTCTCCTCTTTGTCCCTGACAGTGAATAGTGAAGGCATTACGTAAGACAGAATGTGCTCCTGAAGGGGCTCAGCCAGCTCTGCTGACGGGCCAGGGCCTGGGAGGTGCTGTGTGAGAGTCCTCTCCCCATCCACCACTGCAAAGAAGAATGGGGAGCCTGCAGCCAAAGTCAACCCAGCCCACCCAATTCAGTGTCCACACCCAGAAAGCAGAGCCTTCTGAGCCATACTGGGCAGCCAAGTTGGTACCAGCAGCACCTTCCCCAGACCAGGCTGACATTTCTTCCCCCAACAAGGGTGTAAATTCAACTCTCAGTTTCTGAAGTAAGGGGAAAGACGATTCCACTTTCGCCCCCATTTACATGAATTCCCCGAGAAAACTCAAAGCTCGTGGACAGCTTGTGATGAGCAAAAATGGGAGGCCCTTGTCAGAACCTCCCTCCCTCCCTCCCTCTCGCCCTCCCTCTGTCTCTCTCTCTCTCTTTCTTTGTATGAGTGTTATGCCTGCATGTATGTAAGTGCACCCGTACCATGCAATGCCCTTGGAGGTCAGAAAAAAGCATCAGATCCCCTGGAACTGGAGTTATAGACAGCTATTAGCTGCCATGTGTGTACTGGGATTCGAACCCATGTCTTCTGCAAAAACAGCCAGTGCTCTTTTTTATTTATTTTTATTTTTTATGTGTATGAGTGTATTGCCTGCATGTGTGTAAGTACACCCATGTCACTATGTCATGCAAAGCACATGGAGGCCAGAGAAGGTACCAGATCCCCTGGAACTGGAATTACAGATGGATGTTAGCCACCATGTGGGTGGTGCTAGGAATCAAACCTGGGTCCTCTGCAAGAGTAGTCAATGCTCTTAACAACGACTGACCCTTCTCTCCAGCCCTAGAACCTCTTCTTCTAAAGAGGCTAAATGAAAGTACAAACTCAATCTGAAGTGGGCCCTCTCTGATATTGACAGGCTTCATGCAGGTGACAGGCTTCAGTGAGCCTTTCTGCAGGCTCTAGCTTCCAAGGGCAGTAGACAATGGGGGCCAGTGGTCCATGGCCCAAGGGCAGGTCACCACCTCCCAGGGGCCCCTGTGAGCTTATGTGCCAGCATGGACTTGCAGAGGCCCCAAGCACTAGGACAAGATATGATTCTCCCCAGCTCCTTTCCTGCTGGGGAGCAGTTGCCCTTCAAGCCCTCTCCCATCTGTCACTGTCACCATGGAAGAAAGTTTTCAAAAAACAAAAAGAACATCTCTGTGGATGAAAGACTTATCTCCAAGTCCTCACCCTCAGTATCAGTTTCATTTCAAATTGAGTTCTAGCACCTTCTGGGTGTCAGGCTCCATTCTTTCCTTCCAGTTAACTCAATGGGGATGTACCAAGCACCCACTGTGTGTATGGCTCCATGGCAGTGATACAGGCTGGCAGGTGGGCTCTTTTTCTCCATCCGTTAAAGTGTTAAAAGACAGGAAAATGGGTCAGGCATGGTGGCGCATGTCTTTAATCCCAGCACCTGGGAGGCAGACGAGGGCGGATCTCCATGAGACTGATTCCAGCCTGGTCTACATAGCCAGTTCTAGGCCAGCTGGGGCCACATAGTAAGTCCCTGTCCCCCAAACAAACAAACAAACAAACAAACGTAAAGCAGCTCAGTGCAAAGTCAAAGCAAGGTTTGTTAGCACAAGCTACAGACTTCTTGGGTAGAGAAGGGGCCCCCTCAGAGCTGGGGAGACTACTAGCTCTAGTGGTATTGGCTTTTTATTCAGGTTTACGGTGTCCCACCCAGTGACTTCTTTTCCCCCATTTTTGTATCAGACTAAAGGTGTCTTGTGCTCCTTCTATAGCAGAGACTGTGTCTCCATCTCCATAACTGTTGACTGGCTAGGGTAAAAGTGGACACGCCATCTCCTCTGCTCTTTATGGGGAAACAGGTACAGACAGAGTCACCACAAGGGAGAAATAAGCTGCTCTTCAGAGAAATAGGAAGTTTCTGATGGAGACAAAGTGACAAAGAAATGCAAACTTGCTGCCTACTGTTGGGAGCAGAAAGCCATTAAAGTCACAAAAACCGGTATTATGCTCCCCTTCTTCTATCCTGGTGGGGCCTAGCATTAGGCAAATCCCCTCGCAGGCAGGCAGATAGAGAAAGGGCTTTTCTTCACCTGAGACAAAGGCCTGGGGGCTCCCTCTCCTACCAGCAGGGCCCTGCCTTCCAGCTGACCAGTCCAGACCAATTTGGATAAGTCCCCGGGCTGGACCTAATCATAGCCTCACTTGGAGCCATGAACCTATCAGCTTCTTCTTCTTTGTTTAAGTTGACCAATCCCAAATTAGGGGCGGGGTCCTGCCTCATGCCACCAAAAACACTTAAAAGACCCAGCACTGCTACAGGCATTGGATTTTCGTTTCTGAGCCCCCTCTCCACTGTGGAGCGCCTTACTCTCTGTGTGAGTGTGTATATGTGTGTGTATTTTTTTTTTTTTTTTACTTTCAATAAAGGTTGTTGACTGCTAGGTCTGAGATTCTTCCTGCCTTTTAATTCTTTAATTGGTAGAGAAAATTAACTAGGTCAAGACCCCTCATCAGAAACCAAACAGAGGCAGAGTCTCTTACCTTCTGATGGGGAAGTCAAAGCCACAGAGAGGAAACAACTTCTTTGCACCATGACACAATGTTCGCCCTGCTCACCTCCAAGAAGTGGAGCACCCTTTGAGGTAACAGAAGAAGCACTAACCCAAAGCCAATGACTAAAGGAAGCTTCCAGAGGAAGTGTCCATGCACTTGTCCTGGAGGTTTTGTTCATGGCTTTGTTTTAGTCACAAAGAAACGGGGGCTCAGAAGTCAGACACTGCTCCAAGGAATGGCCTTGGTCTGTTTTCACATGTAACAAGCAACTTCACAATCCAGTGCAATTCCATATACAATAGATATTATGTCATTACATGGAAGAGTCACAGCTATAAGGTCGGAAGAGTTCCGTCTGCAGAGGACCTGCCTGTGTCCCGAGGCTTTCTAAGGGTAAGCAAAGCGTAAGGACAACTCAGGGAATCCAGCTCCTTATTCAGGAACAACTGACTCCCAGCCCTCAGCTACAAATTCCACACGTTCTGACTCTCTCAGGAACAGACAAGATCAGAGAGATGAAAGGGCAGAGCTTCCCTGCAGCTGAGAAAGATGGGCCTCTCTCCGCCACTTCAGACACACAGGGATCCTGGGGCACATTCTGTGTGAATGAGAAATGTCAGCATCTCCATCATGACTGTGACAACTGTCTAGACTTGGCCGGGTGACATTTCATACTGAACGCAAAATCCAGGTAAGCCCTTATTAGAAACACAGACACACAGGCACACGCATACACACACATACACAAACATATTCATACACACACATACACAAACATATTCAGACACACACAGACACACACACATACATACGCACATACATACACAAACACATATTCATGGACACACACATACACACATATACAGACGCACACACACATACACAAACATATTCAGACACACACAGACATACATACACACACATACATACACAAACACATATTCATGGACGGACACATACACACATATACAGACACACACACACACACACATTCAGCAGTAACTGGCTCCTCAATGACTAAGCACACACTGGCACTGCTGGGCAGTGCAGTAGACCACAGAGGACACATCTTGGCAGTCCATGGTAGCCTGTCAGCACTTGTCATGGATGCTTAGTTCCCCTCCCTAATCCTCTGATTGGCATGTGTTGACATTTTATTTTCAGATCAAACTTATAAACAGGAAGAGCAGCGAATCCACAGAAAGCACAGGGTGCCCACGGAGGGCCCACAGCAGAACACATTCATAAGCTTTTCCCCTTCCAAGGTGAGGGCGTGTGCCCCATGCAAATGCATGTGCTTGCCCCACTTGGATCCACAGCAACAAGCTAGGAGAATGTGTTCTGTGGAATCCCTGCCTGGGCTCAAGTGATGTGCAGATTCCCCAAGGAAGTTTGTGTCAATCCACGCTGAGACTTCTGGAAGTCTCAGGAAGCACAAGCATTATCAATATGACCCTGCCCCATTGACAGGCACACACAGAAACCATCCATCCCCCAGTCCCTGGCTTCTCTCCAATTCTTCCACACATTCTGGGAACCAGATAGCCACATGTCCCTAAGGAACCCATTTCAGTACTGAGTACACATCACTGTAATCTGATTTTAGGCATCACTGTGTAAACACACAACCCTTTAATTCTATTTCAATTCAATTATGCAAATCTAATCACATATTCAACTTCAAACCATTTTCTCTTAAAAACTCTGTCCACCAATGGCCAACAGAACTTTCTACCAGTCTGGGGACTCCAAGTAAGCAGAATCCCAGCATCTTAATTAAAACCTGGAAGACACTATTGCTCCAGGCCTGAGCACAAAGCGAAGCCGGCAGCCAGTGCTGAGCGATACACTAACAATGTTAAGCTCAGGCACCAGGGCAGGAGTCAGGACGAAGGACATCTTACCAGGACATTCCCACTGCTCCCTGGGGTCTGTAGTGTCTAGAAAGTACCTCAGAGGCACTCTTTGTGCGTGCTCAGTGGTAACAGGCAGGAATGCTGGACCCCATCCTCTACTCATCCCCCAGTACCATTGGCCAGTTACCTGTTCTACAGACCGGGGTTCCATGGAGACCTCAGCTTCAAGAAAGAGTGGGGGGGGGGTAATCAACCCTGATCTACAATGTTTGTTCTGTAGATAGTCTCATTGAGGAAAAGAAAAGGAAGAGTAAAATGTTCTGAAGCTGGGAGCCACTGGCAGGAGGGAAATCCACGTGGTCACAGGCCCAGCCTCACCAAAAGAGAGCTAGACTACTAGAGCTTCCTTGGAGGGTGATAGGCACACAGCCACGACAGGGTACCTCATGCCCATGGCTCCTGTCTTCTCTACATGGGGACAGGAGTGGAAGGGTACCGTACACAGGCCCCCCTGACCGCCAAGCTGCTGCCCAGATAAGTTCTGTCCGCTCTCCCTTCAGGGAAGCCTGTGAGGCAGGGCAACCAGGCAGATGAGGTGAGCCTGTAAAGTCTTAATATGACCTGTCTTAGCTTATTAACGGGTGATGGATAATATCTGACAAATGACAGGAGATAAATTGTTAAGCAATATGCAAATATGCCTGCAGCAGAATTGGAAAATTACTATACAGTAAAAAGCTTTTATGGCTGCAAGAAAATTCAGAGGTAATTTGTCTCTGCGTCTCCTCAAATTCTAATCTCACTGTTAGCTGTGGCAGAATGCTAGCTACATCCGTTACCATTCCAATTAGATCACCATAAAGGGGCTCCTGCACAGGCAGCAGCTTGTAGGAGCAGGCACAGAAGTTTTTCACAAAAGCCAGGGTCAGGTTCAGCCATAGCAGCCCAGGACTCCACTGTCTCCTTGGACTGTCACTTAAACAAGAGCCCAGATCAGACACCAGGAGGGTCTGCACTGAACAAGTCCATCTGGGACTTCTCAGTCTGTAGCGGGCCTGATGGAGTGCTCTCCCCCAGACACTTCTGTAAGGCATTTGACAGGGTGTGCAAATGACCACAGTCTTCCCTGACCACATAGAAGAGGTCAGGCATCCACAGGGATGGTAAAGGACTTGTGCCTGGGGAAGTTTCCAGAGAGGAAGTGGAGCAGCTTGCAAAGGGAGATCTCACAGCTCCTACGAAACACCCAGACAGTTATAACATAGACAGTAAATGAACCAGAGACACATGGAGTCTTGGGCAAGAGGTGGGGGAAGTGCAAGAATCTACAAGGTCACTGCAGGGTCTGAAAGTCAGCTGAATTCAGCTCTGTGGCTATAGTGAGGGGGAAAACTGGAAAGTTCAGCCCTATAACTTCCTTGTTCAAAGGTTTGTGTTTGCGTTTAAATTAGTGTTGTTGTTATTAATAGTGCTAAGAAACTGACAGGACTTCACAGGACTGACTAGTGGTTTGGGAATTCCATAAGCATAGCTGTAGTTAAGGCTCTGAAGCAATGGATGGAGACGTCTCAAAAAAACCTCGTTTTCTGTGTCCCCTTAAGGTCACAGTGACTGAGAACTCAGGGCCCCAAGCACATGCAGATCCACACTCAGTGCAGAATGCCAATCCTAAATCGCAAGCCCTCACTACAGAGACTTAAAGTGTAAAGTTATCTATGTTCATACATGGCAAGAAGCCTCCCTGGCCACCCCCAAACATGGCAAGGGACAAATTCATAGAAGCTCAGTGGGTCTCTTCTTCCATGGAGGTCCCCAGTCCAGGCATGGTCAGGCCCTGTGTGCCTGTCATCACAACTTCTGGTAACTGAGGAAGGAGCCAGGTCTGCAAGTGGAAGCCCCAGCTGCAGGCCAAGCATGGTGTCAGGTGGGCCGCATGCTAGGTCCTAAAATGGTTCATGCAGCAGTTCTGAGATGAGAGACTGTTGTTAGACATTTCCTAACAGTTCAAACAGCCCATCCAGGAGGGAAGGTGCAGGAGTAAAGAGATTGTAAAGGGAGACTCCTTAAGACTCAAGAAATTAAAGGGAAGTTCATGAAGACTCAGGAAGTAAACAGTCTCCAGAAGTCCCTGAAACTGACCAGATGTACAAGGGCTCTCCTTCACTAAATTGTATAGTGATAAGGACCTACGATGAGACTCAGACCGCAAGCTGCCTGAAGAGGCTCTTCCACCTGTTGAGTGGGCACCCAGGCTGGGTGGGCTTTCAGTGCTGTAGCTGCCTTCGAGTCATCCATGCTCCTGTAAGTAACCCCACACCCACAGTCCTATACGTAACCCCAATAAAGTCATTACAGTATTCACCAAGTTGGACTTCACTGGTATTGTTACTTTGGTTTTTTTTTTTACTGCTTCCCTATCTAGAGTGAGTAGACATTTGTGTTGTGCCTTCCCGAAGAATGGCGTCATATAACAGAAACCCACCTGGTGAGGCTCCTCTGTGATCTGAGAGCTTGACAAGGCACTGCCCACTTCTTGGGAGCTATCCCTTCAGCCATCAGCTGAATTACACAGACATTTGATTCTGGACAAAAGTGCCTGCCTGCCACTTGTGGAATGTGGTTAAGAGTCCTTGATGCTCTTTAGGGGACCAGACTTCATTTTCCAGCACCCACATCAGGCAGCTCAGCACTGCCTGTAACTCCAGCTCCAGGGGATTAGATACCCTCTTCTGGCCTCTGCAGGCACCCAGACTCACCTGGATACACACACACACACACACACACACACACACACACACACACACATAGACACACACACACACACACACACACACACACACACACACACACACATAAATGCACACACACACACACACAATTAAAACAAATCTTTTTGTAAAGAAACTGTTAGAAAAGAAAATAAAAAATTATGAACAAAACATAAGACTTTGAGACACAGATGTACGTATTTTGTTGTAGAAGATACTGAGGTACAGACTGCAGGCATAGAAAACCTATTCAGTGACATCATCACAGTATTTTCCCCAAATCCTGGAAGAGCATAGACATCTAGGTACAGGAGCCATCTATAATGCCAAACAGACATGACCAGAAAAACCTCTCCATGCCATATTAAATTTAAAATGCCAAGAACACAGACAAAGAGAGGATATTGAAAGCTGTGAGAAAATTGCCAACTTAAAAAGGCAAACCCATGAGCATTACAGCATATTTCTCAGCAGAAATTCTAAGAGCCAGAAGAGCATGAAAAAATGTATTTAAAGACCTCAAAGAAAATAACTATCAAAGTAGATTAATATTTCCAAGAAAGGTATCCTTCAGAGTGGAAAGAAAAACAAAGCAATTCCAAGATAAGAATAAACTAAATGGATTCACGATCACTGTCTTAGTTACTCCATTGCCGTGACCAAAACCAACTTGGGAAGGAAAGCGTTTATTTGGCTTACAGCACAGTTCATCACCAAGGGAAGCCAAGGCAGGAACTCAGATCAGGAACCTGGAACATAGATCATGGAGGAACCCTGCTTACTAGCTTGCTCCTCTGGCCCATTCTCAGCCTGCTTTCTTAAGTAAAACAGGACCACCTGCCAGGGTGGCCCTGCCCACAATGGGCTGGGGCTCTCACATCACTCATCAAGAAAATGCCCCAGAGACATCTCCACAGGCCAATTCAATGGAGGACATTCCTCAGTTGAGATTCCCTCTACCCAGTTTGTCAGGTTAACAACTGCAGCTCTCCAGCACAACCACCAAACCAGCATTGCAGAAAAACTTAAAGGAAACCTATGTAGGTAAGAAAATAGATCCTACATAGAGAAAAGAAAGCTAAATGTAACCAAGAGCACAGGAAAGAATAACCCCCCTCAGTAGGGTTGCTCAACAAACGATGATCAGGGAAGAATCAAATATTAGCAAAAGTGACAGGAACCAAAATATATATTTTAATTTTGCCTCTGAATGCAAATGTTCCTAATTCATTCATTTGAAAGGGCAGACTGGTTTATTAAAATTAGAAATAAGATCCAAATGTTTGCTGCCGGTAAGAGACACACCTCACTGGCAAAGTTGTATAGATATTGAAAGTGAAAGGATTAAAAAAAAATGATAGTCTAAGCAAATGGAATCCATAAGCAGGCAAGAGTGCTATATTCATATCCAGTAGCAAAGCAAACTCTGAGCAAAAATTAGAAGACATAAAGGTCATTACAGTTATTAGTAAAGAAAGACTATAGCACGAATATGCAATGATTATAAACATATTTGCATCAAGTGTTGGTATAGTCAATTTCAACAAATGCTCCTGAATGTAAAGGGACAGGCAGACTCCAGGACGAATTATTTCAATACCTCACTGCAGCCAATAGCCCCCTCCAAAAGAAAAATCAACAAAGAAACTTCAGAGTCAAACTAAACTGTGGCTCCAATAAAGTAAGCAGGTATTTAAACACATGAGGCTGAGGGAGACATTTCAGCCTCAAACCATTATAATACACAAATCAATAAACATAGCCTACCATTATAGAATTGAGAACAAAAATCATGATTGTTGTGTGACAGTGAAGGAGGAAACAAACACACAGAGACAACCCTGGGAAATAATACGACGACTGATTTTAAATTATACCACAATACCATAGTACCCATACAGCATGGCACTGGACCTGAAACAGGCATATAGGCCAATGACATACAACAGAAGACCCAGAAACAACCCCCACAACTACAGCCACTTAATTTTTGACAAAAGTGCCCAAAACATTCTTTCAAAGAAAAAGCAACTGCTTTAACAAGTACTGAGAACACTGAATACCCACATGTAGAAGATTAAAACTAGACCCCTGTCTGCTACCCTGTTCTAAAGTTATCTTGAAATGGATCAAAGACCTTAATGTAAGACCTGAATCTTTTCTGTTTGGTTGGGTGGGTGGGTTTTTTTTTTTTTTTTTTTTTTTTTTTTGACTCAGGGTCTCATGTATCCAGGTCAGCCTCACTATGCGGCTCAGGATGGCCTTGATCCACTTGCCTCCACTTCCCAAGTGCTAGGATTATAGGTGTATGCCTCCCAGGAGGCCTGAATCTTTGAAGCCATGGATTAAAACACCAGGGAAACTCCAGGTAAGCAATGGCTTTCTGATTGTGTCTCCAATAGCTCAGGAAATGATAGCAACAGTTGAAACTTTTGATTGCATTAAATTAAAATGCTTCTGCACATTAAAGGGGGAATTAACAGAGAGAAAGAAACCACAGAATGGGGAAAAATGTATTTTCCAGCCATTCATCACACAATGGATTAATACTCAGAATATATAAAGAACTCAAAACTGAAACATCAAAAGGACAAGTTATCTAGTTTTTAAAATGGCAAATTAACTGAACCAACACCCTTCAAAAGAAATGCAAGTGATCAAAAAATTCATGAAGTTTTGTTCAACATCTTTAGCTACAAAGGAAATGCAAATCAAAACTATATTATTTGTTAAAGACAAAACACTGCGACTTCCAGGAATTGAATGAAAAAATTCAAAAATTCCATTTGAAAAAATCCAGGTAAAGGGCTGATTCTTTTTCAAATGTCTGTGTAATAGTTTTATTTATTCTTTGAGAATTTTAGTATACAGTGCATTTTGTATATTCACTTGTCCTCTCTGCCTCCAACTCCTCCGACACACACACACACACACACACACACACACACACACACACATAAAACCTGTAGGAGAACCTATGAGTTCCTGGCCATGGATTCTTGGTCAGGTTTATAGTTCCAGGCATGAGATTCCGCCTGTGGAGTTGGCCTTAAATCCAGTTAGGAAACATTTAGTCCCAACAGTGCATGCCACAACTGCACTCATGGGCATATTTTGCCAGGCAAGTTATTATTGTAGCTCACAAGGAATCTTAAAGTCCATTCCAGATTTTATTCTATGATCCCACAATTAACTGCCTCATTTGCAATTGATATTGAAAATAAATCTCTCGCTTGGGAAAAACCGTGCTGAGATTTCACTTCATCCCAGTCAGAACGACTATTGTGCTTATAATTATTGTGTGGCATTGTTGTGATCAATACTGGAAACTTGATTGGTAATTTTTCATTTGCCAGTCACGGTAACCAAAAGGATCTCCTGGCTAGTTAAGCATATCAATTGAAAGAAAAATACTAAAGTTGCTATACTAGAATTAGCAGTTTTCCAAAGAATAAAATAAAATAAAATTGGCTTCAGTTTAAGAATTGAACAAACTTTTTTGTTTGTTTTGCTTTGATTTGATTTGTTTTCAGACAAGGTCTTACTACGTAACCCCAGCTGGCCTGGAACTCACTATGTAGCCCATTTCAGGCTGACCTCAATCTCACAGAGATCCACCTGCTTCTGCCTCCCAAGTACTAAGATTAAAAGTATGTGCCACCACACACAGCTAAGATATCACATGATGACATGGGAAGATGGAGAGGGATTCAAGGATCAGGCATTTTTTATAACACCTCACTCTCATGAGAACCAGTCAGGGCCCCTCAGGAACTACAGTAATGGCTTCCAAAGGCCGACTCTCCAGTTACCTTAACATCCTCCACTAGGCTCCACCTCTTAAAGGTTCCACCACCACACAAGGGACTAAGCTCTCAGCATAGAAGCCTTAGGGGAAGGAAAATACAAAATATATCCAAACCACAACACTGGCCATCTGTTGTGCCAGGAAATTTCCTGAATGCCACTTCACAGAACTTTACAGTTGCTACATCCAGCCTTTCCTGTGCAGATGACGAAGCAAGCAGAGGACTGCCCATGAGCACGGGCTTCCAGCAGCCCCTTTCTGCCTGATGGACAGCAAGATGCTTTAATCCCACCCCTCTCCTTTGGTGCCTGAACCCTCAGATTTGGAAGCCAACATGCTCTGGGGAAGGCTGGCAGCAAGAGGCATTTGAAAGCAGCAAAGAGCAGTTCCCAGCCAACAGCAACTATCAGGATTCTCTAGAAGGGGGTCATGATGACACAGGGTCTTGCCAGGCCCCAGATGGCAGGGAAAGGTTTTCTCTGACATTATATCAGCAGTTGTAAGGACGGTGCCCTCCGTTTTATCAGGAACTATGCATCTGTGATGATTCCCAGAGGAAGGCCTCTTTCTCTTCGTCTATAATGAGGATATTGGGAACCAAATTAGAATCTGCCTCAGTAACAGATCCCAGCAATGTCCAGCCTACCTGGCTCCTTGCCTCAGCTCTCTTGGGCCCTGACCCAATGTCAACGCTGTATTTTTTTTTTTCAAAACCCTAGTGATGATTTTATGCCTCAGGTCCTCCTCCCCGAGTTCCCCTCTCACTGGTATCTTGCCTGTTAGAGAAGAGGTTTGCTCACATGGGCACACAAGACCCACAAAACCCCCTAGAGCCTGGAGTGGCTGCTGGCATTTCAAAAGGTCAATCAATCACTCCATTTCATGAAATATAATCATCTCCCAGGACCTAAACACAACAATGAAAACAAATAGAGCCACACAACCAGGGAAAATGAATGACGCACACACAGGAAGAAGGCTGTCCTTAGCTTGGAAACATCCCACAGCCTGAGGGATGCACAGCGGCCCTGGAGCCCAGAGCTCTGGGTCTGAATTCGCTGTTGTATTAGTCAAAGTTCTCCAAAGAAACAGAACCAGTAGAATATGTATATGCATAGAGATTTATCGGCTTAGCTCACGGGATAGAGTCCGAGTAGTCCAACAATGGCTGCATCACACTGGAGAGGCTGAGAATCCGTAGTCGCTCAGTCCACGAGGCTGGATGTCTCAGTAGTCCCAATCTGGCGCTGAAGGTCTGACGAATTCCAAAAGATCAGCTAGTCTTCAGTCTACAGCAGCAAGACAAACTCACCAGCGAGAGAGAAGGCAAGCAGCAAGAAGCCAGGCGTTCTCCTCTGCTGTGGCTTTTTATATGGGTTGCCATCAGAAGGTAACACCCACATTTAGGGTGTGTCTTCCAGCTTCAGATGATCCAATCAGGAAGATCTCTCTCATTTCATTTAATCCCAGATCCAGGCAAGTTGACACCCAGGATTAGCCGTCACACCTGTTACTACCCCTGAGTACACTTTCCTCTCTCCATGACTCAGGAATACTGAGTGGACTTAGGGATGCTGTGTACTGAGGACTGGACAGAAGTTTCTGCATAGAGGGAGGGTAAGAAACAGAAGGACTTCTACAGTGTTGTCTGAAGATGTATCCCAAGGGAGAACCCCTGAGACTCATACAGCATGCTGTAAAGAGCCAGGGGTACCTATGTGTCTAGGAGTATTAGGCAAACCAACACAGGAAAGGCTCAAGGGCCAGTATCTCCTTCTGTGGGACCCAGAGTTCAGTCAGGTGGGAAGGGGCCGGCCCAGCCCTCCCAGAAAGCCCCTTGCCTCTCAAGTCCACCTCCTTGGTCCAGGAACTGTTCTTTCTAGTCTTCTAGAACCTTCTGTGCCACATATCGTCACACATGGGACCTGGTTGTTTTTGTCACTTCCCTCCTGATCAACCCACAACAGCATTCAACTGATCACCCCAAGATATCTGACATACCTCTCTGTGGATCCCAATGCTGTGGTTTTGGGCATGTGTTCTGTAAGATGGTGGACTCCTGAACATCCCTCCCCACTCCACATGAGTGGCTCAGGGACTTTGTGCTTGGTCAGTATTTTCTGCCAGTTGTCTGCCTTCCAGAATTACAACTGCCACTGCATCCCACGCTTTCCTTTCTTCGGTGGTTTTATTTTTTCAATTTTTTAAAATCTTTATTTTATGTATATGAGTGGTTTGCCTGCATGTATTCAAGTGCATCCATGCATGCTGTGCCATGCCCACAGAGGCCAGAAGAGGGCAGAAAATCACCTACAACTGGAGGTACTGGTGGTTGTTAGCTGCCATATGGGTGCTGGGAACTAAACTCTAGTTCTCTGCAAGAGCAGATGGAGCTCTTACGTGCCATGCCCACAGAGGCCAGAAGAGGGCAGAAGATCACCTACAACTGGAGGTACTGGTGGTTGTTAGCTGCCATGTGGGTGCTGGGAACTAAACTCTAGTTCTCTGCAAGAGCAGATGGAGCTCTTAACCACTGAACCATCTCTGTAGCCCCCTTTCTTCAGTGTTTTAGGAGAGATGAAATGGGCCTCCTGACTGGGGTGGTTCTGCAGCAAGGGATGCCCACAGATGGGCCTGACTTAAATCCCTGCCTCTTTTGGTCTCTCTGTATGTCCTTCTGTGAGACACCCCATCTATGGATTCCTTACCAGCTAGGAATGTGTATCCCCAAGGCCTCTGCAGAGACTAGCTCTTGCTGCAAGGCATTGCCAGTAAATAGCCCTGGGGTAGAAGAAGAGTCACGTCAAGGAGGGAGAGTGGAGCTTGGTGCATCAAAGCTGGGGCAGCTGTGCAGGTAGTCCAGGCCCCCCTCTGCAGAGACTAGCTCTTGCTGCAAGCCATTGCCAGTAAATAGCCCTGGGGTAGAAGAAGAGTCACGTCAAGGAGGGAGAGTGGAGCTTGGTGCATCAAAGCTGGGGCAGCTGTGCAGGTAGTCCAGGCCCCTCACTGGAGGTGGCTAGCATGCTTACTCCACAGGCCTGCCAAGGAAGGTTCCTGGCATACCTCCTTCTCTCCTCTGAGCCCTGTTTGTCTCTGCTTTATTTTGGCATGAGCAAGATGTTACACTAGGGCCTTTTTCCAAGTGACCCAACACTTCTGATCCATAGATTAGCCTCTAGCCAGGCCACCGCTGGACCAGAGACCTGGAACAGTCTTATGGGTCCTGACTAGTGGTCACTCTTGACCCTGGCATGGCACTGCTCCACTGTGGTGGACGTTATGTGGCTTCAAGGACAACCACTGGCCTGCTGGCCTATGGGAGACAGTACAGGACGAGGGAAGAGGGATCGGTGAAGGCCCTGGTCACTTGCTCCACCTGTGCTGACTTCATCTCTCTTTAGTCTTTTTTAAAAAATTGTGTGTATGAAGTCGGGGAAGGGGGCACGCCACAGCACATGCATGGAAGTCAGAGAACAACTTTATGAAATTAGTTCTCTCCTCCACATTTATGTGGGTCCCAGGGATTGAACTCGGGATGTTAAGCCTGGGAGGTAAGCACCATTACCCAATGAACCATTTCACAGACTTGGCTCTTATGACTCCTTTTAAAATGTTACAACTCATCCTGAGAGGCTGGGTTCCAACCTCCATCTAGGTAGTGGCTGGGACCTTAGCAGGCTGCCAGAGAGTGCCTGTTCCTGCCTCCCTCTGGTATGGGGGCTGAGAACTCAGCAGACTGACTGAGAGTCCCAAAATCAGACCCCCCCTTAGGAGACTTAGCAAATTTTGCTCTGAGTTCCCAGTAGTAGGGGTCCAA
>NW_008352334.1:2352972-2358527 GCF_000622305.1 Nannospalax galili
TCATAGTAAAAAACTAAATGTACAGAACAAAGAGAGAATACTGAAAGCAGCGAAAGAAAAACAAGTCACATGCAAAGGAAAGTCCATCAGAATTACAGCTGACTTATCAATGCAAACTATGAAAGCCAGAAGAGCCTGGACCAAGGTATTTCCAGTTCTATTTAACAACATATGACAGCCAAGAATATTTTACCCAGCAAAAATGTCTATTATAGTTGAGGGGGGAAGAAAAATCTTCTACGACATGAAAGCCTGAAAGAATAGCCATGAAACCAGCCCTTCGAGAATACTTGAAGCAATACAAAAAGAGGAGAAAGGAACAACTATACCCCAGGGGCAATGAAAGAAAATAAATAAAGGTACAATTGAGGAAACACAAAATTAGACAAAGAACACAAACAACAATCAAAATAATGGCAACCAACATATATCTTTCAATAATAACCTTAAATATCAATGCACTGAACTCCCCAGTCAAAAGACACAGGCTAAATGAATGGATTAAGAAACAAAATCCATCTCTTTGCTGTCTGCAAGAAACCCACCTCACCTTCAAGGACAGGCACTACCTTAAGGTAAAAGGATGGAAAAGAATATTCCAAGCAAATGGCACTAAGAAACAAACAGGGGTTGCAATTCTAATATCTGACAAAATAGACTTCAAAGTAAAACTAATCAGAAGAGAGAAGGAGGGTCACTTCATTATGATCAAAGGAACAATTAACCAAGAAAATATAACAATCCTTACCACATATGCACAAAACTCTGGTGCACCTAAATTTATAAAAACAACATTACAGTACTTTAAGACACAGATTAACCCAAACTCAGTAATAGGAGGGGAATTCAATACCCCACTGCCCCATTAGACAGGTCAACTGGACAAATAAACAGAGAGACATCTGAATTAAATGATATCATACATAAAACAGACCTAACAGACATCTTTAGAATATTCCACCCAAGCACTAAAGAACACACTTTCTACTCAGCACCCCATGGAACTTTTTCAAAAATTGACCACATACTGGGCCACAAAACAAACCTCAACAAATACAAAAAAATTGAAATAATTCTATGCATTGTATGTGACCACAATGCAACAAAGCTCAAAATCAACACTGGACAAAACCCTAGTCACTACATAAACTCATGGCGATTAAACAACACAGTCCTAAGCAATAAGTGGGTCAAAGAAGAAATTAAGAAAGTAATAAAAGAATTCTGCTAATTCAACAAAAAGGACAATACAACAAAACCTTTGGGACACTTTAAAAGCAGTCCTAAGAGGGAAGTTTATAGCTCTAAGTGCCTACATTAAAAAATTAGAAAAAGCCCAAATAAATGACCTAACACTGCAAATCAAGATGCTGGAAAGGCAAGAACAAATGGAACCCAAACCCAGAAGAAGAGAAGAAATAACAAAAATCAGAGCAGAAATTAATTAAATAGAAACAAAGAAAACAATACAAAGAATCAATGAATCTAAGAGTTGGTTCTTTGAAAAGCTAAACAAGATAGACAGACTCCTAGCCCAGTTAACCAAAAGAAAGAAAGAGCAAATCCAAATCAACAAAATCAGAGATGAAAGGGGAAACATCACAACAGACACCCAAAGATCCAGACAATTATAAGGGAATATTTTAAAAACCTTTACTCTACTAAATTTGAAAATCTAACAGAAATGGATGGATATCAAAAAGCATGAAAACCACCAAAGTTAAACCAAAAAGAGATCAACAATTATGATCAACAGACCCATAACATATAAGGAAATTGAAACAGTACTACAAAGCCTCCCAACTAAAAAAAGCCCAGGCCCAGATGGATTTACACCAGAATTCTACCAGACATTTAAAGAAGACTTCCATCAGTACTACTTAAATTATTCAAAATGATAGAAACAGAGGGAGAACTCCCAAATTCCTTCTATGAAGCCAACATCACTCTAATACCCAAACTGAGTAAAGACATAACTAAAAAAGAAAACTATAGACCCATATCCTCAGTGAACACAGATGCAAAAATTCTCAACAAAATACTTATAAACTGCATACAGGCACACAACAAAAAGACCATTCACCATGACTGAGTAGGCTTTATCCCAGAGATGCAGGGATGGTTCAATATACACAAGTCAATAAACATCATTAATCATATAAATGGACTCAAAGACAAAAACCACATCGTCATCTCAATAGTTGCAGAAAAGGCTTTTGACAAAATTCAGCATGCATTTATGTTCAAAGTCCAAGAGGGAATTGGACTGGAGGGAACATACCTCAACATAATTAAAGCTATGTACAACAAACCCACAGCCAACATCATCCTAAATGGAGAAACACTAGAAGCATTCCCATTAAAATCAGGAACTAGACAAAGATGTGCCCTATCTCCACTCCTTTTCAACACAGCTCTTGAAACTCTTGCTAGAGCAATAAGACAGGAGAAGGAAATTAAAGCAGTACTAATTGGAAAAGAAGAGGTCAAACTATCCCTTTTTGCAAATGATATGATACTATACCTAAGATGTCCCAAAAGGTCCACCAGAAAACTCCTAGAACTGATCAACACTTTCAGTATAGTGGAAGGTTATAAAATCAATCTACAAAAATCAGTAGCCTTTCTATACACCAATAACAAGCAATTGGAGAAAGAGTACAGGGAAATGCTCCCATTCACAATTGCTGCAAAAAAAATTAAAATACCTTGGAATATATCTGACCAAAGACACCAAAGATCTCTACAATGAAAATTTTACATCATTAAAGGGATTGAGTAAGACACCAGGAGATGGAAGGACCTCCCATGCTCATGGATTGGAAGAATTAATATTGTGAAAATGATCATCATATCAAAAGCAATTGTTAAAATGACCATCCTACCAAAAGCAATACATGGATTCAATGCAATCCCAATCAAAATCCCCTTGACATACTTCACAGAATTAGAAAAAAAAATCCTTAAATTCGTATGGAAGCACAAAAGACTCCAGATAGCCAAAGCAACCATGAGCACAAAGAGCAGAGTTGGGGGGATTACTATACCAGATCTCAAAGTATACTACAGAGCTATAGTCATAAAAACAACATGGTACTGGAACAAAAATAGACACATAGATCAATGGAACATCATTAAGACCCAAACCCAAGTACACACAATTTCAGCCACCTGATATTTGACAAAGGTGCCAAGAACACACAATGGAGGAAAGACAGCATCTTCAATAAATGGTGCTGGCAAAACAGGATCCCCACCTGTAGAAGAATGAAACTAGATCCTTATTTTTCACCTTGCACAAAAGTCCCACCGGTAGAAGAATGAAACTAGATCCTTATTTTTCACCTTGCACAAAAGTCAACTCCAAATGGATCAAAGGCCTCAATGTAAAACTGGAAACCCTGAAACTATTAGGACAAAATATCGGCAGTAACTTACATGATATAGGTATAGGAAAGAATTTTCTAAATCAGGCAGAAGTAGCTCAGGAATTAAGGACAGCAATCAACAAGTGGGACCTCATTAAACTAAAAAGCTTCTGTACAGCAAAAGAAGCAATCAAAAAAGTGAAGAGAAAACCCACAGAATGGGAAAAATCTTCACCAGTGACACATCTGACAGAGGTTTAACATCCAGAATATATAAAGAACTCAAAAAACAAAGAAGCAAGAAACCAAATGACCCAATTAAAAGATGGGCTAAAGATCTAAACAGACAGTTCTCAAAGGAAGAAATAAAGATGGCTAAGAAACATCTCAAAAAATGTTCAATATCGATAGTAATTAGGGAAATGCAAATTAAAACCACCCTAAGGTATCACCTTACCCCAATCAGACTGGCTAGGATCAAGAGAACAAATGATACCAAATGCTGGCGAGAATGTGGAGAAAGGAGAACGCTCATTCACTGCTGGTGGGATTGTAAACTCATGCAGCCTCTATGGCGAAGTGTCGAGAACTCTTAAAAAACTAAAAATGAACCTACCATATGACCCGGTTATACCACTCCTTGGCATATACCCAAAGGACTCATCCTATTGTAGAGGCACTTGTACAACCATGATTGTAGATGCTCTTTTCACAATAACTAAGAGATGGAAGCAACCTAAGTGCCCCTCAGTTGATGAGTGGTTAACAAAAATGTGGTATATTTACACAATGGAGTTCTATTCAGCAGTTAAAAAAAAAGATGAAATAATGAATTTTCAGGTAAGTGGATTCAAAAATTGTTATATTAAGTGAAGTAACACAGAATCAGAAAAATAGTAGACATATGTTCTCCCTCCTAGGACCAAATCCTTTTAAATTCCATGTCTTTTTAATAAGATGATGCTGTACAGCAGTCTCTTCTGCATGAAATGACTACCATCATCATGCCTTCTCTGAGCCTGATTGCTAAACATCATCACAGTTGGGCTTGTTGTTGGTTGTGCGCCTTCATTACAGGAGGGCAAGCAGGGTCAGTGGACCCTCACCACAGTATCCAGACACTCTTCCCAGCCAACTGTATGTAATTTGGCCCTAATCACACATGGTCCCCTGGATTTGGGCAGGGCTAAAGTATGCAGTCTGGGTAAGGCTAGGAAGAGAAGGCTTGACCCATGCTGGGTAAAGGCTTTCCAGTGTGCATACACCTCAGCAACCCCTCAGTTATCTTGGTAAGTAAGCTCAGTAAATTCATTGGTTCTCCAGTAAAACTTTAATCAAACAGTGTTCTGACACTAGAACTTAATAGTGAATAAGCATTGCTTAGTATAACCAGGAAAAGAAATCTCAACAGATGGAAAATTTATTTGTTAATGTTATTATATCTTATAATTATTAAAAAAGAAAATGAGAATGTAAAAGATGTTAAAAGGATATGGGAATGGAGATATTTTCCAAAATAGACAAAATGAGAAAGCCTAAGCAAGTGATGAAGGTCTGTGTAGGTTTGTTATGATATATAAAGAATGAGACAAAAATTATATACAAATAATCTTAAATTTCTAAGGTCATTGTCCTACTTTGTTCTTCATTGCTGTGACAAAATACTCTGACCACTACCAACTTGGGGAGGAAAGGATTTATTTAGCTTACATCTCCCAGGTCACAGTTCATTGGGAGCCCAAGGTAGGAAGTCAGAGCAGGAACCTGGAGGCAGGAGCTGGAGCACAGGCCATGGAGGAACGATGCTTACTGGCTTGCTCCCCGGCCCCTGCTCAGCCGGTTTTCTTATCCAACACAGGCCCACCTGCCCGGGGGTGGCACCACCCACAGTGGGCTGGGCCCTCCCACATCACTCATCAAGAAGATACCCCTCAGACATGTCCACAGGCCAGTCCAATAGAGGCAATTCCCCAGTTGAGGCTCCCTCAACCCAGGTGTGTCAAGTTGACACTAAAGCTATCCAGCACAGTCATAGTTTAGTCAACTAGTTTAAGGAACAAAATATATATCCAGTCAAGGTTTACCTGAGAACATTTGATTTTTTTACCCAAGCTTTATCTACATAGCACATGGTAATTAAAAGTACCAGACTGGTGGAACTAACCTTATTGGATGTTTAACAGCCAT
>NW_008352334.1:2359111-2394372 GCF_000622305.1 Nannospalax galili
AGTGCCCACCTGTAGCTAAGGGAGACAACCAGCTATTGTTTTAAAACAATTAACTTTGGTTTCTCCCCCATCTAGAAGCCTTTGAGAGGGAACAAATACTGATTCTAAGCACTCCAACAGCTATCAAAATACCTAAAAGCAAATCCTGAATCCATCACTCTTGAGTCCAGCCTTGGCAGACAAAAGAAAAATGAGGAAGAACCCAATAGAGGGATGCTTTTGGAAGCCGTTGTCAAGAAATTCCAATGGACTGTCATATGAACATTTGAAAACTGCCCTGTTTTGAATTTTTTCTGGTTCCATGTCTAGAACTTGTAATGCTAATTACTCTTGCCTTTACTTCTCCTTCACATCTCCTATTCACGATTCAAGGACTTTCTTTCCCCCTTAGAAACAAGAGTTATGCAATTTGGGAGTCTTTTAGATAGACCCACTGAAGGGGTACCCTAATTGCCTCACCCTGCATCCCTGTTCACCATGAAGTCAGAGCAGTCTCCATCCCAATTCCCTATCTGCAAGCTGGGTAACCTCTTCAGAGGATGGTGTGATAAGAATAGGAGGTAGGAATTGGCTAGGCAGTTAGTGTAAAAAGACCCCAAAGAAAAGTAGCCAGTCTCTTGGCTAAAAGTCAAAATGTCCTTGGGCCTCTCAGCAACATACTCTTCCAAAGGCCAAAAATGTCAAAAGTATTTGGGAGCTTTTATCTAATCCTTAAAAGATTTTAGGGTTACCTCTTCAGAGAGGGGAATGTTAGAGTAGCCAAAAGCCCCATAAAAAATAAATCAATCAAGGAAGAAGAAAGAGTACATGAAGTTATCAGAAAAAAGTGATGGGGAGATATGGGAAGTGTTAGAGGGGAGGGAGTGGGCATGGATTTGATCAAAACACCTTATATGCTTTATGCCTGTATGAAATTCTCAACAAATTTTTTTAATGTATTAAATTGAGACCCTGTAGCCCCAGCTGACCTGGAACTCCCCATGTAGACCAGGCTGGCCTTGAGCTCACAGAGATCTGCCTGCTTCTGCCTCCCAAGTGCTGGGATTAAAGGTGTGAGTCACCACACCTGGCTTAAAAAGCATTACTTTTTAAAATTACATTTAAAAATTTATTTACTTTGTGTACATATGTGTATGCCTGTGGGTCCAAGTGTGGAGGTCAGAGGATAGCTTGTGGAAGTCAGTTCTCTCCTTCTACATGTAGGCCCCTGGGATTGGACTCAGGTTGTCAGGTTGATATAAGGTACCTTTACTCCGAACCATCTTACCAGTCCAATTATATTTATTTTTTGATACATTCAAAGTATACTTATATGAATAAATTTTATATTTTTTCCATAATTATATCCAGTGACCTCAAATATATTATTCATTTCCTTTTACTGGGAATATTTTTTCATAGTTTGAATTTATCTCTGGAATTCTTACATGTGTTTGTTTACATGCGTTGTTTTAAGCGTTAGAACCTAGGCCTCACACAGCAGGCAAGCAGTATACCTCTGAGCTACACCCTCAGCCTTACTTATAATAAAGTGGTTTTACTTTAGTGTAAAAACAATAAATAAAATAAAATGAAATGTGACAACTGATCAGTTAAGTGGGTCCAGATGTGGGCAGGATGTGGGTTACCTGTGATGTGGGGCTATACATGCTATGAGCATGTAACAATCTCAGGATAGGGATAGGTGTGGAGAGGGGAACAACAGTCACTTCCAGGTCCCCCCAGGCAGTCTCTGGCATATAGTAGACAGTAAATATTGCCTATCATTTTGGATCACAGTATCAATCTATAACAACCTCCCCAGAGCATTAAAAAGGATTCGACTTACAACTGTTCTAGACACAACGTATTAGATGCATGAGCCAGTCTGAAAGTGAGGCGCAACAGTTACAAATGGGCAGGAAGGAAACCTTTCCAGATGACAGAGCACCCATATCAAACCCATTCTGACCACTTTCAGAGTGACTGAAAAGACAGGAGGAAATGAATGGTTTCTACAGGGGTGGCACCAAGCATTCCCACACACACAGGAGAGCCCATCTATTCACTAGGATCAGCTCATCTTGAGACGCCACGGTTGGCTTTGCCAGATCAGTCATGTACTCTCTGTACCTGAAGCACAAATCCATATTTGACATCTGCTTGAGACAGGAGCACCACAAGGGCCTTCTTCACTTCTGCTACAAACACATGTTTCTTCAGTAGATTTTCCACACTGTGGCAACAGAAAGAACATTTTCAGAGATGTTGATTTGCCCTGATAAAATATAGCAAGGGCTGGGAAAATGGCTCAGTGGGTGAAGTGCTTGCCATGCAAGCATAAGGACCTGAATCTGATCCCTAGAACTCATGTATAAAAGCTAATAATGGCGGCACATACTAGTAATCCCAGAGCTGGGGAGGCAGAGACAGCCAAATCCCTGGGGCTCACTGGCCAGGTTGAACTCTGGTACACACACACACACACACACACACACACACACACACACACACTTGCATGTATACCCCCCCAGGAACATGTACATGCACACACATGCATACAAAATGCATCAATGTACTTGGCCTTTGCACTTGAACGACTCTGGAGCATCTCAGAGCAGCTTGAGGCTCTTGTGTTCACCTTGTTGGTATAGTGGCTTGCCTTGGTCCATCTTTTCTTCCTGCTCCTCCCTTACTGCCTAGGTTCCTGTAGAAAAGACATCTCCATCTGGAGCCACCTTAAGGACCAGAGAGCACACTGTAAGCAGGTTCCAGACACAGCATGAGGCTCATCCACTGCATGGGCACGCTAGCAAGTTCTAAAGGAGTATCCGAGAGGAAAGTTATCGCTTTTATGAGAGTCATCAATTTTATTTTTATTGTCTTAAAGATGAAGGGACTTTGACACATCTCTGTAAATTTGTGGAAGCCCTAAGTACTGTCCCTGGGGCATGCTTGGCAGGAAGATCAGAAAGACATGGGCTTTAAGAAGCAATTCTTGCAGAGCCTGGAAGTCTCCCCTACTCTTCAACCCAGAGACACTTCCATCCAGAATGGCTTTACTGGAGCTGAGGCTGGCATGGCGGAGCTAGGGGGCAGCTGCAGGAGGTGAGACTGTTGTTCCAATCCACCACATGGGAGATATGGACTGTCACTAGCTATTAGTCTTCAGGGATGCCTGGTCTTTGGTAAGAGATAAGATGGACTCTCCAATATGTATGTGTCACCAATTTGACAGGGTCTAGAATCAAACCTCTGGGCACATCTGTGAGGGAGTTTCTAGATTAGGTTAACTGGGGTAGGAAGACCCACCCAACTGTGATGGTACCATTCCACAGGCTGGGGTGCCAGACTGAATGAAAAGGGGAATGTGGACTGAGCACCAGCGGTTGTCTCTCTCTGCTTCCCAACTATGGCCGCAATGTGACCAGCTGCCTCACTTCTGCCACCATGACTTCCTTGTCTTGATGGATTATACCCCAAGCTGTGAGCCCAAATAAACCTTCCCTTCCTTAAAGTTGCTTTTGTCAGGTATTATGTCACAGCAACAAGAAAAGGAGCCAATACACTCACCATGACAATGGTTTGTTACACAAGACCAAACCACATTCTCTCCTGGAGATTTGCTGCCTGAAGACCCACGTCCTGCCCTCCCTCAGGCTCAGCCTTCCCTAGCTCTGTCTGATGTGGTAGGAAAACCATTAGGGTTTGGATCTGAAGGGCCTGTATATTTAAAGGTTTAGTCACCAGGCTTCAGCACTGCTGGAGGGTGGTAGAACCTTTAGGAGGTGAAGCCTTTTGGTCATTTGGAGCTTGCTCCTGAAGGGGATGTGGGGACCTGGACTCCTTCGATCTTTGTTTCCCAGCTGTCATGGAGTAGCTTTCTTCCACATGCTGTCCACCATGAAGTTCTGTCTCATTGTGAAACCAAAAACCACCACTGACTGAAACCATGAAAACTGTGAGGCCAAACCTTTCCTCCATCAAGTTGATCTTTCGTGGGTTTTGTCACAGCAACAAAATGCTGACTAGCACAGAATCCCAGTGTCCCATCTGCCTGGAGCGGTCTGTGTGACACGTACTGCTCATCAGTGGTGCCCTCTGTCACCTAAATAGCCAAGATGGGATGACAACTGGGACATGGGTCTCTCCTACTTTCTCACCCAGGAGCTCAGATGGCTGCCCCCACCGTCTCAAAGACTCACGCACTGCTTCAGAGAACACAAACCCACGTTCCTGGACTTTGGCTGGTGTTCAGGGAATGGAAGCCATGATTTCACCTTCTTGCCCACTGTTCACTTTGCATCACTCAGTCCCACAGGCCATGTGAAGGTGCCCACAGATCTGGTTCAAAAGGCATGTCACCCCTGGGGATGTTGCTCAGTTGGTAGAGTGTACACCTAGTACGCATGAGCCCCCAAGTCCCAACCCCAGTACGATGTATATCAGGCATAGTAGTGCACATCTATAACCCCAGCACTTGGGAGGCATAGGCAGGAAGATCCAGTGTTTAAGGTCATCCTGGACTACACAGTAAACCATGTCTCAAGAAGTAAATAAAAGACAAAGCACTGTGGCCAGACATGAGCACCAGGCTATGCAACCTGGCTGTTTCCTAAATGTATGAGAAGCAAAGTAGTCTGCTGAAGGCTTTAGCATCTGTGACTTGGGAAGCAGCAGAGAGGCTCAGGACAGACGCAAAAGCCGGGAAGAGAGTGGACAGTCTCTCACACAGTACTCTACCACCTCACGTTTGTTCCAATAATGAAATATTGTTAGGAATGAAAGCGTATGGGGCAGGTAACTGAACAGACAACTTCAGGTGAGCAAGTGAGCAGCTCCCTCTGTTTCCAGCTGTGCCCACGGAGCCCATCGTTCTTCCGAGCTGCTCAGCATCTCCTGGTTTGGCTCCTCAGGGGCTCCTGGAGTTTTCTTAGACACGAAACTTAGGTACCAAAGAGCAGCATGGCCTCTTTTGGGTCCTAGTGCGTAAAAAAACGGAAGTTTGGGTTTCCAGGGAGCTGTTTCTTCAGAGGAAAGAACATGGTACTTGTGATGAGATTCACCTTGAAAACCATCCAGTTTTTCTGGCTGGACATTGTTATGGTTTAAATGTAAACTTATCCCCCTATAAGCTGGTGCGTATAGACACCTGGCTCCCAAGTGGTAGGGCTGTTTGGGGGAGGTTATGGAACCTTTAGGAAGCAAGCCTTGATGTTTATAACCTGTCCCTGCTTCCTATTCACAAAGATGTAATGATTTGAGGGCTCCCAGCAACATGGTCCCATCACCATAGAGCCACTTGCCCCCAACCCCCAAGCCCTCCTCATCAAGATAGACTGTATCCCCTCAACCCATGAGCCAAAATACATCCTCTCCTCTCTCCTTTAAGATGCTTCGTGTCAGGTCACAGCGCTAAGAAAAGTAACTATACAGACACCTAATTCTGTGATGGGTAGGCTTGTGCAGTTCTTCATGTCTGCATGGTGCAGAAACTGGATGCAAACTCAGTCCTCACCCAGATTGAGAGCAGCCTGGCTCATCACCACAGACTGGGAATCCAGAAGGGAGAGAAGGAAAACCAGGCACACCTGCACAGTGCCTGAACAAGTCCAGGGAGGATGGACACAGGCAGGCTCGCCAGATAGCACCCAGCCTCTGTCCTGAGACAATCTGGACTGGCCAGATTGTCAGCTCCCACAGGGAGAGCCCACCAAACATCCCAAATCTAGAAGCACTGTGCTCAGAACTCCAGCAAACAGGGCTGTGAATTGCTTTACTGAACCAGCTTCTCCTACAGTCTGAGCACAGCACTGAGATTAAAAAGGAGACACAGATTGGCCAGAGAGATGGCTCTGTGGGTAAAGTATTTGTCACACAAGCATGAGGACCTGAGTTTGGATCATCAGAACTGAAGTAGCATGGGTCTGTAATCCTAGCACTCCTATGGCAAGATGGGAGAAAGAGGCAGGAAAATTCCTGGAAGCTTGCAGACTAGTGAGTCTGGAGTACACAGGGTGAGCAGAGAGAACTTGTCTCAGACAAAGTAGGAGGCAGGGACCCAAACCTGATGCTGTGCTCTGACATCCACACATGCCATAGCATGCATGCACCCACACCTACACACACACACACACACACACACACACACACACACACATACGCACACCAGAACACACACGCACACACACCCACACACACACACACACACACACACACACACACACACACACACAAATGCACAGAGGGAGGGAGGGAGAGAGAGAGAGAGAAGGAGAAAAAGTTATCCCCAAGTCCCCCAAAAGTTCCTGATTGGATCTACTTTTGATGGACTCTCTCTCAAAACCATGAGCCTGCCCCTTAAACAAAATACTTCTATATTACACAACCACCTTATCTCATGTTAAAGGCTTCACAACTCCCCAAAGCCTACTTGTGGGTGCTGGGTGAAGAAGCTCCACATGGAGAGGAGGCATGATGGAAGAGGTCATGACATTTACTGGGCTCGGAGCAACCGTGACCTGATAAGCAGGCTCCATTTTCCAGGTGGAAAGACTGAGTACAGAGAAATAGCCTCACTTTCCCAAGGGTAAACAGCAACAAAATACCAAGCTCAGGGCTCTGGACTCCTCAGACCTAGGCTTCCACAGGGAAACTAACACGGAGATAGTGCCGGTTACAAAGGATGAGCAGTTCAATTCCATGCAGGCAGTTAAAATATACCAAGGGTGACTTGAAGTTGTAACTCCCCACCACAGCTCATGATTTATGCAGGCATTTCCCATTAGCTCTAATGGATGTGGGGAGCATAAATCTCGGGGCGCAGCTCCAGACAGGCTCTTGTGATCTAAATGCCACTAAAATCAATGGCATCATCCCGGTATTGATACAGCAACTGCGGTGCTTCATAAACAGGCCTGATGGAGTTGCAAAGATAGAGAAGGCTTGTCTGCTGCAGCCCGTATCCGGTGACCCTGCTGAGGGAGATGGTGCCCCAGGCAGACAAACCAAGGGACCAGGCTAAGAGAACCTTTCCAGAGCCAGGGAAACGTTCAAACCCCTCTCAGCAGCCACGCGACCTCACAAGCTACCGAAGCACAGTGAGACTCAGTCTCAGTGTCTGTAAAACGGGGATCAAATGAATGTCTGTGAACAAACAGGTCCTGGATCCGAGGTAAGATTCATGACAGACATTGACAAGAGAAGCTCGTCATTTGGTGACAAGCACAGCTGAGCCTAGAAGTCATCAGGTTGGTCTGGAATTTGTCCTGGAAACCTTCCAGAAAGAATTTGCACCAAAGCCCAGCTGTAATAGGGGCAGCAACCACCAAAGGGCCACTTTGAAGGCTACTGCTCACGAATTTGCACAGTCTAGAAAATCAAGTGGGAGGTGACCAGCCCTCTCTAAAGGAGGCACGTGTCACATGCAGGTCTTACGATCACCTTTTTCATATCACAGGTCAGGTGGATGCACTATGTAAGACCCTCAAAGACTCACTGGAAGACTAGAATCACAACCTGCTCTTGACAGCAAAACCTAACCAATGCCTGAAAACTTAAAGAAGAAATCTAGAGGGCTGCAGATGTGGCTCAGCTGATAGAGAGCTTGCCTAGCAGCTATGAAGGCCTGGGTTCAGTTGCCACTGTTGTATGAAACTCAAGCATGGTGGTGTTTGCCTGTGATCCCAGTACTCAGGTAGAGGCAGGGGGATCAGACATTCAAGGTTATCATCTTCAAGACTAGCCTGGGATCATGAGACTCTGTTTTAAAAAAAGAGAGGGAAGAAAAGGGAGGGAGGGAGGGAGGGAGGGAGGGAAGAAAGCAACAGAGAGAGCCTCCTTACATCAAGAACAATAGGATCAAATCCAGAGGCCACAGTGAATCCACTCTAAACAAAGTCAACAATAAAAAGAACCATCTATCTCAAAAATTAAAACTAAAAATTACAAAGAGATGCTCATTTTTTTTTAATTCCTATGATTGCAACCCTGTTAATTATGAGAGTGAGCAGACTGTGAGATGGCATTACCATTCCAACATGGATAAACCCTTAAGAAGGCAAAGGGTGTGATCTCTGGGAGGGAATGCTCACAGTCCCCCTGACTGCAGCCCTCACTGCAGATCTGGAACTCACTGACAAGTGCCCACAAATGATGAAACCATTCCAACATGGATAAACCCTTAAGAAGGCAAAGTCAAGGGTGTAATCTCTGGGAGGGAATGCTCACAGTCCCCCTGACCTGCCTGGCAGCCCTCACTGCAGATCTGGAACTCACTGACAAGTGCCCACAAATGATGATGCACAGAACCTGGGACAAAAGGGAACAAAAACCCACCGAATCACCAAGGCTGCGGGATACAAAAACACAAGTTCGTCCTCTGGAGGGCAGGGGAGGGAGAAGGAAATGCCTTCCTTTGTGCAGGGCAACCCCCGTTTGGGTTAATGCAACCTCTACCAAGCTTTATCTAACTATGTGAACCAAGCAACTGAGTCCTAATGAGAGGTGTTGGTTGAGTTTGTCCTCTGAGTGCCAAGCAGCCGCCTTCTCCAGCTTCTCACTCACTTACTTTGATCACCTCAAACTAATTGGACTATAAGACCCTCCATAGGAGGGGGGGCAGAGGAAGTCAGTTACCCCTCCCACCCACCCAGTCAGCCTTGGGTGGAGGGACTAAGGATAGGGACAGGGGAAGCCAGGGAGAGGTCGGGGATGGCCTTCGCCATCTTGGACTGCCACCAGAGTATCATGGGCCCATAGCCACAATGTAGGAATAAAAGCCTGGGGTGCCCACACCTCTGTAGATCCCCCCACCACCGCCACCCTATGCTCTGTTAGCAAGCCCAATAAATCATTTTGTTCCTTAAACTGTAGTTTGGAGGAATATTATCTGGGTTTGTCATAAGGACAGCTGGAGGAGGGAGCCAGGAACCTGGAAGTTGTGCATCTCCCAGCAGTAATTTAAATACAAGAGGAGACAGGGATGGTTACACTTTGGTTTCTCTGCCTGAGTGAGATCTGAGGACTTCAGAGAAGGAACAACCAGACCAGGAGAGATGGGATTACTTGCTTTCTTCCAAATTGAAGTCAAGGAAGGAGCCAAGACGAAGTCCTCTGAGTCCTCTGTTGTGATTCGAAAGTTGAAATGTCTCCCAGAGGTTCCTGCATTCGATGGGACTGTTTCCAGAGGATCCTTCAGGAAGTCGAGTCTTGCTGAAGGAAATGAGTCACTGGGTGTGGGCCACACTTTCTGTCTACATTCTTCTTCCTGTTCTGCCAAGATGTGAGATTAGGAGTCCAGCTGCACACATCTGCCACTGAGGACTGTATCCCCACAAACTGTGAACCAGAATAAACCTTCACTCCCTTAAGTTGCCTCTTGTCAGGTATTTGATGGCAGCTCTGAGAAAGATAACAAATATACCCTCCAACACCCATGGGTGTGAGATCTCCTACAGTTCAGTGGCAAAGGGCATTAGAAGATGTGTCCTCCCTATCCACTAGAATACCAGAGACACAGTAAGAAGGCAGTGGCCAGGAGAACTTGCTTCTCCCAGACTTTTGCTCACTGACACACCTAGGCATGGTACTGGGTCCCAGCACGGCTCCAAGTTGGGGCGGGGGGAGGGGTGTCACACGGTATTGACATAAGGCGAAGCAACGCCACAGAAAAACCTCTGTGTAGACTGGACACAGTGTGGATCTAGCCCAGCCAGACACAAAGGGCAGTAAAGACAATGTCATTCATAGCTCTGTCCACCCCTCTAGCCACATGCAGCACCCATCACTGGTTAAGTCCATACTCCAATGCCTCGTTCAGGTCTCTCAGCTCTCCACTCGGTTACCCTTTTGGCCAGTGGGAGATCAAAGATGTCAGCCTGACAAATGGTAGAGCCAGACACACAGACGTAAATGGTGCAACCAAGATTCTAACATGTGTCTGTCTAACCAGGAAGCCACCTCACTTGGAAACTAAGAGCTCTGCATATATGGTGGCTGGAACAGTGTGTGGCACAAAATAACTGCTCAAAAAACATCCTGTGACACTTTTAGTGAAACTGAGTCTGGGTTTCACAACAGCTTTGAGACCTGGGAAAACTTGGTAGGTGATTTAAGTTTGTAAAACTTCTGCCAAGTTGCTGTAAGTAAATCTCAGCTGTGAGCACTCAAGGGTGGGAACCGAATCAGATCTTTGCTTCCCCTCTGGATGTGCTACATGCTGCTCTTGTTCTGTATTGAACTGTGGCTGTATGAGTCACTGAGTCAGGTCTGTCTCCCAGTTCTGCTGTGTGTTACCCCAGCATTCTCTCAATGGCTGGTACACAAAGATACTATGGAAGAAAACGTGAGCCCTGTGGGAGCTTAGAGTCATGGCAGGAAGCGACATGACAGGAAGCAGGAAGCAGCAGAGGGGCGGGAGTCCAGGAACAAGATTCTACACCCACTGGTAACCCAGATGCCCCTCAGAAATGTAAACTGATCCATCTTCAGGGTCTGTGTGTGGAGTCAGGTCAGGCATGGTCCTTTCTCAGAACCTTCAGTATGGAGTAGACCTCTTCAGTCAGATCCTCACAGTGATCCTCCATCATTTTAAATATGGAAATTTTATCCGAAACAGAAGAAAATGCTATGAAAAAAAAAATTATGTTTTGCCTTTCAAATGAGCCAAGATTTCCAGAACTATGAAAGCAAACAAATTAGGGTAGAAGATCCCCAAATAATCACATAAACTCCAATTTCCTATGTTTTAACATAAACATCAAAATAATAAACTCAGGCATGTATGGGGAGGGAAAAAAGATCTACAGCCTGATGTTGCTGCACCCTTTGGAAGCAGAAACCTAAATGACTAAATTGGCAGTTTATTAACAGGAAAATTATGCTAAGTAGTTTTGTGTTGATGTCAAGGATTTTATGTGGCGAGTTATGGCGCGATACCCTGAGTGCTTCATTTGCATTTTCTCATTTAGAAAGAACAATGGCTCCAAATGAGTACGGCATGTTCACATTACACACCCAAGAACGTTTGCACAGACAGAGGAATATCTCCACATCATGGTGATTGCGGCTTCCGTTCAGTATGCTCCAGCACAGACTCAAGAGGAAGAGGGCAGGTCTTCAATTTTGCAGAGAGCCAGCACCCAGAACCACAAGATCTGTTTTCAGCATTCACATGGTTTGCTTTTGTTCAAGGGGAATTGGAGGGAGGGAAAAGAGGTACCCAACCTGGATCAGGTCGCAGAAGGTCATGTGATATTGGCCCCAACCACATGACATTCTACAATAATGACAAAAGCCTTTGCCTGTTCACCTGAGTCATTCTGCTTTCCAATTCAGCCCCTCTAACTGCTCCCTTCCAGCCCCTGGTATTTTCAGCCCCAGGTTTGTTTACTGAAAATACAAATGTGTTGAGCATCCATCTACTGTCTAGTCCTCTGCTAGGTGGAAGACTTCTATTCTTTTTAAGCTATCTGGTCTTGAGTATTTTGTTATAGCAGTAGTAAATTGACTAGGACAGTGCCTATTGTCTGCAGAGTTAATCAGGCCACAGACCATGGCTGGGTCAGTGGAAGCAGAAGAAAGCACGGGCCAACTCTCTAAGAACTTCTGGGCTGAGGAAACAATTCTAAGATATGCTGAGATGCAGAGTTATTAGAAGCCATGTGAATTTATATAAACAAATGCTGTGTGAAATGAGGGTAAAAATCTACAATGGTCAGCTTTGACTGTCATCTTGATTGGACTTAGAATCACACACTAAACACACTTCTGGGCTCACCTATGAGTGTGTTTCTAAACAGGTTTATCTGAGGATGGACCCTGAATGTGGGTGGCCCCACCCCATGGCTGGGGTCTTGGGCTGAGTAAAATGGAAAAGTGAGCTGAGGCCCTGGATTCCTCTCTGCTTCCTGATGTCAGACACTGGATGACCAGCTGCCTCAAGCCCTTCCCACCATGATGGACATTATTCTCAAATAATCTTTTTTTCCTTAAGATCCTTCTTGTCAGATATTTCACTATGATTTGAATATGTCCTTCAAACGTTCCTATGCTGAAAACTTAATTCCCCCAAATTCCATACTAATGGCACTTGGGTTGGGTCTTTGGGGAGGGAACTGGGACTAGATGAGGTCATGAAGGTGAGGACCCATAATGCCATTAGACCTAATATGAAGAGGAAGAGAGACCAGAGCTAGCACATTTGCTCCAACTCACCACACCATGCCCTCTGCCAAGTTCTGATACAGCAAGATCATATGATGCAGTTAAGATCTAGTAAGATGCACCCTTGCCAGATCCAGTGCCAAGCTTTTGGACTTCCCAGCCTCTAGAACTGTGAATCAGATAAACTTCTATTCTTTGCAAGGTACCAGGTCTTGGGTATTTTGTTATAGCAAAAGAAAAATGGTCTAAGTCAGTGCCTAAATGTGTGTGTGGTTAATCCATTGAGCATGGAGGGCTCACAGGAAGAAGTAACCCTTAACTAAGTATCTAAGAATGGATATGAATTTGGCAATGGAAGGCATTCCAGGTAGAAGGTGCTGTATAAGCAAAGCTGTAAATACACATGTGAGTGCTGCATTCACGCAGCTTATCAGAAAGCACTGGGTTCATTTCATACAAGGCTCATTTTTCCAAAAGTCTCAGGCTATCTTCAGAGGCAGCCTCCAATCAGTGACTATAACTTAATTTTATGAGTGGAAATGATACTGTGTGCTCACAAAATCTTACTTCTTATTTTCTGAGAATTTGAAAAACTATAATGGCAGCCATCCCAACAAGCAGGATAAACTCTGTGGAACTAATTCTGTGTGAAAGAAATACTCCTGTCATGCAATCACACCAAATTGAAGGGAATGCTTGTCACTGCAGCAAAACCTACTCTATACTGACTACTACATTAGATAAGCCATATACATTCCTTGAATCCCGACTTCACATAATCACACTATTATCCAAAAGTAATCATTCCAGAGCCCACCATGAGCACAGCCTGCAATTGGCACCGGGGACCCAAGATCTTTCTGAAGTTTGTACTCAAATGGAAATCAACTCCAAATATTCACTTGTAAGAGTCACAGAATTAAATTCCATTCTTTAAAAAAAATGGGTATTTTAGATGCAGTGCTTTTTTAATTTCTACATTGAATAATCTCAAATTAGGGTCACATTCATTCTAAATATCTGTCTCTTAGCCCACAGCCAGTTGGACATTTGGCAACTCCTGGTTCCTGAAAATCCAAGTGAATCCTGAACCAGAGTGACCCACCCACTACCTCACTTACAAATGTGTTCCCTTGGCTCGCATCTTCAAATCAAACTCTGGGGTTGGGGTGTTCATTACATAGACAGCTACTAAAGACACAATCCAAATGACCAACAACAGCTGCATAGATAAGCAGACAGTGGTACATTCAAACAGTGGAATACTCCTCAGCCATTAAAAGGTCCTTAATACTCCTAACTACAGAAATCCATGCCTGTAGGAAAAATATGATTTTTTTTCTCTCCAGACCAATTCTATTAATTTTAAATTAACTTTTGAGGTATAGCTTATGTATTTCAGCATATATTTTAATGTATTTTGACAAATTTGTACACTTATATAACTACCAACTATGACAAAAATTCAACAAGATTCTGGCACAGTGGAAATTTCACTAGTTCCCCATTCCATCACTCCAACCAGCTCTGAGTTAACACTAATCCACTCTGTGACCTGAGATTAGATTAATCTTTTCTAGAATCTCAAGCAACTAAAATCATCCCATGTGTATTATTTGTCTGGCTTTTTCATGTCATTGACGTCATTATATGCATTGACAATCTGTTTTATGGCCAAGTAGTATTCTATTATATGGACATACCATGGCTTGCCTATCCATGTTGATGGACATTTAGATTCTTTCTAGCTCTTAACTTTTATGAATTAGTATTTCATGCACAAGTATTAAGGTGAACATGTTTTCTTTTCTCTTGGATAAATGACCAGAAGACACGGACAGGTCTTACTGACTCTACCTAAGTGTGCGACAATGTGCTTGGACCACCGCCCCTAATCACCATAAAGATGAAAGTTCAGTTGTTCCAGATCCCCTCCATACTTCTTTTTTTAAGTGTACTCATTTTAATGAATGTGTAGTGACATCTCCGTGTGGTCTTAATTTGCATTTTCCTAGGGACTAATGACATTGGAAATCTTTTGTATGCTTTTAGTCCCCTCAAATATTTCTTGTATGTAAAGTATCTGTTTTTAAACCATGTCTTTGTATGACTAACTCGTGGGTGTTCTTTATATATTATAGATACAAGATCTTTGTCAGAAATATATATGGAAAATATTTTCTCTCCATCTGTCACTTGTTCATTTCATTCACGGTGTCTTGAAAGAAAAAAAAAACAGATGCTTTTAATTTTGATGAGATCAAAGTTATTGAATTTTATCTTTTCTTGATTTATGCTTTTTGTGTCCCAGGAATCTTGGCCTATCCCAAAGTCATGACAATTATCTATATTGGCTTTTTTCCTGAGGGTTTTTTTCCCCCCTAAGGGGTCTTAAAAATATTTTATTTATTATTTTTATTTTATGTGTATGTGTGTAACTGCCTGCATGTAGGTACGTGCACCCGTGTCATGCAACGCCCATGGAGAACAGAAGAGGCCATCGGATCCCCAGGAACTGGAGTTACAGACAGTTATTAGCTGCCATGTGGGTGCTGGGATTCAAACCTGGGTCTTCAGCAAGAACAGTCAGTGTTCTTAACCGCTGAGCCATCTCTCCAGCCCCCTCCTGAGGGTTTTATAGTTTTAGCATTTACATCTGCACTGTTCTGCTTTGCTTTTGGAGGCCATCATAAAACGCTTTGACCAAAGGAAACTTAGGGGAGGAAATGATTTATTTGACTTTCCTTTCCAGGTCGAAATTCATCCTTGAGGGAAGTTGGGGCAGGAACTCAATAAGGAACTTGAATCAGAAACCATGGAGGAATGCAGCTTGCTGGTGCATTCTACAGCTTGCTTGGCTACCTTTCTTACACAGCCCAAGCCTACCTGCCTAGGGATGGCACTCCACACAGTGGGCTGGGTCCTCCCGTATCAATCATCAATCAAGGCAATCACTCACAGACTTGACGACAGTCCAGCCTGATGGAAACAATTCTCCAGTTGAGGTTCCCTCTTCCCAGCTGATTCTGGGCTGTGTCAAGTTGACAATAAAAACTAACTCTGACTTGGGTTTATGACCCAGTCTAATTTTTGTACATGAGGTAAAAATTAGGTTTCTTTTTTCCCCATATAAAGCATCCAGCTGTTCCAGCACCATTTGTTGAAAAGATTATCCTTTCTCCATCAAACTGCCTTGGCATTGTAGTTGCAAATCAATTGAGCGCATATGTGAGGGCCTGTTTCTGGGCCCTGATTCATTTTGGTCATCTATGTTTCTCTGTTTATGCTAATGCCCTGTCATCCTGATTACTGTTGCTTTGTAGTGAGTGTGACAATCAGGTAGTGAAAAGACCTCCAACATGTTATCCTTTTAAATTGTGTTTAGCTATTCTTGGTCCTTCCTATTTTATATAAAATTTCAAACACTGTTTTAGAGGGTATTTGGAAGTGCAGTAAGTTTCACTGTGTTGACTTTCTCAGGGGGAAAAAAAACTCAAACAAGATCCAGAGATGAAAACTTCGACACAAGCTGGAGGTTGGTTAGCTCTGAGCAGTGATGGAGAAAATGGCCTATTACTGAGACGCAGCGTTACTCTGTCAGTAAATGACTGTTCAGCACAGAACTGTGTTCGTCATGAGCCTCCCACTCCTCAGATCTATGGTTTGTTTTGTTTGTGAGAGGAATATCTTTCAGACACACATGTCATGATTTTGAATCGTTAATCAGAGAGACAGTCAACCTTCAAGGCCTGCCTCTGCCTCTCTGTCCCTTACCTAAGCCTGGCTCCCAGCCTGGGTGCCCATTTGGAGTCTTTCCAACCCTAGATAAGGTGGTCTGGACTACACATGGCCTTCAGGGCTGTGTGGAATGACAAAACAACACTACTATGGATGTGGAGATAGAAGAGGATGAAACACTGTACCAGTGCTGGGAGCTGTTGTTCATAGCGTCCTTCATGAGACATGAGGGGAGGCATGTGTTGTGAGCTGGAAGTCACCTTCATGACTCTCAGTCATGTGGAAAGGGTGATGACTTAGGTCTCAGGTAGACTTCCATGTGTTGACACTGGGGGCACCCAGTCTGGGAGAAAACAAGAGAACTAGATGAAGAATCTTGCTAGAAGCCATATCATTTTTCAGATGAAACTTTAAAGGATAATCCACCCCCAACACACCATCTTTCAATCTCGGTCTTCATGAAGTCCAGAGTTCAGACCAAATCAGCTAAGTACCATGTCACTATCAGACGGTCCTATTTCCTTCCACCTTCTTGAGTATGCTGAACAACTCTGCTCACTGTTGAGAATCAGGAGGAGGCTAACAAACGTCACCATGTGGAACTGAAGTCCATATGATCAGCAATGGGAGTTTTGACCTACTCCATTTCCAACCTGGGCCTATTCACCCATCCTTAAGCAACATGGTGTTACCCCACTCCCCAGAGATCACCACACTGATACCAAACTTAGTGCAGATACCTGATCAGCATAGCTCCTGGACTCAAGCAATCCCCCTGCCTCAGCCTCCTGAGAATAGCTAGGACAACAGGCCTGTGTCCCTAGGCCCAGCCTGAAGCCTATGTGAGCAAGGCAGTATCCTTACTCCTGACTCCAGGCTTGAGCTTGTTTAACACATCCACAGGGGGAACCAGGCTGCAATGGCTGATGACCCACCTCGGCCATGCCACTCACCAAGACCTTATTAAGACCCAAGCAGACTCAGCTGTACTGAGCACTGGGCGTGCCTGGCATTGAGGAATGCCACCCAACTCAGCCCATCACAGCTTGACAATCCTTGCAAATGTTCCTTTGAATTGTGTGTGTGTGTGTGTGTGTGTGTGTGTGTGTGTGTGTGTCTGTGTGTCTGTGTGTCTGTGTTCATCTGTGAACATGCATATGGAGGCCACAGTTGTACTTGAGCCTTTCTCCCATATTTCCTCACCTTAGTTTTGAGACAGGATCTCTCACTGTCAGGTTTCATTCTTGTTACTGCAATAAAATATCCTGACAACAAGCAACATAAAGGAGAAAGGGTTTATTTTAGCTCACAATTCCATCACTGCAGGGTCGTCACGGTGGCAGGAGCTTGACACAGCTGGTCAAGACCAAGGTCAAGAGCAGAGAGAAACAAATGCACGGACACTTGCTTGTGCTCAGTTCGAGTCTTTTGCTCATACTGATCAGGGCCGCCTGATCACGACATGGTGACATCTGCAGTGGGCTGGATTTTCTCACTTCAGTTAACTTAATTAAGATAACACCCAACAGACACACCCTCAGGTCAACGCAATGTAGCCCATCCATCACTGAGAGTCTCTTCCCAGATGATTCTAAGTTGTGTCAGGTTGACAAGTTAAAACAACCATCACATACACTGAACCTGGAGCTCACCAATTCAGTTTCTCTGGTTGGCCAGCAAGCTCCTGAGGTCCATTTTTCTGTCCTCCCCACAGCTGGGAACAGCATGGCTGGCTTTTACATGGATGCTAGGGATCCTCTACCCACGGAGCCATCTCCTCAGCCCTGCCTTTTTGTCGAGGCAGGCCAGAAGCTGAAGGGTCCCCACCTCTAAGGAAGGGAAGCTTCTCCATCTACGTCCTTCCAGGGCAGCATCACCCCACCATGGCACAGGCACCCTGACTCCCTCCAGAAGATGCTCCTGCAGCTGAAAGTACCCCAACGTGGCCAGAAGAAGATGTGGAGGGTTGCCTTCTGTGGCTCCAGGGGGCATTTCTTTCAAGGCATCCTTTCAGTTGTGGGATTTCACATATTTGGGGATTTTGTAAGCCAAGTGGCAGTGATGGTGCCAAAAAGGACAGCTCCTCGGGCAGGAGAGGATCCCCGTGGATATTCCTTCAGCTTCAAATAGGCATGAAGAGATTCAGTTTGTAAAACCAACCAGACTTCAAATAATGAAAATAAGAACAGTTTGAGAAAATTCTTCTTTTGCCCCCATCCTTTGCTGAATGAAATTAAGAAAGGCACATTTCCTGTTCACATGCAAGGTGAAGCATTGCTTCACATGAAAGAAAGCAACTCTGTTTTGTTCAAAGGCTGCAGCCTCCTACGTGAAGGTTTGAATGATTTCTGAGCAGCAAATTGAAGCCAGTGGCATGTCAGCACGTTAACTATGTACCCGAAAGCCAGGTGGCAGGTGGGGAACCATCGCTTTCTCCTCAGTCATGTCTTCGTATTATACAAACCACATCCCACATCCAGAGATAACTAGAGCCCAGACAAAAAGAAAACGTAGGGACCCAAAGCACCATCAACTCTCAGAAGTGGCGGCACAGAAAATGAAATGGAAAAAGCACCAGCAGGCAGCAAACTCAGCAACAACAAAAGGCTTTGCAGTGACCCAAAGGCTCCAGCTTGATCCCAGTAGCAGCTGAAATGGAGACAGCAACTTCCTGGGGGAGGAGGAATTGACAGAAATACCAGAACACGGGTTCAAACAACAACCAGGGGCTGTGGAGATGGCTCATCAGTAAAGTGCCCACTGCACAGGCCTGAGGAGCAGGGTCTATCCCTAGCACTCATGTAAAAATCCAGGTATGCAGGCTGGAGAGATGGCTCAGCAGTTAAGAGCACAGGCTGCTCTTGCAGAGGACCCAGGTTCCATTGCCAGTACCCACATGGAGACTTACAACCATCTATAACTCTAGTTCTAGGAGATCCTATGCCCTCTTCTGACCTCTTCAGGCACTGCACACATGTGGTGCACTTACATGCAGGCAAAACATTCATAGACATAAAATAAAAATAAAATAAATCAAAAAAATTTAAATCCAGATACAGCATGTGCTTGTAATCCCAGCACTGGGCAGTGGAGGAAAGCGGATCCATAGAGCCCACTGGTAAGACAGCCTAGGCAAATTGGTATGCCCAAGACACTTTGTCTCAAAAACAAGGTAGGGAGCACCTGAGAACACCACCAGAGGTTGGCTTCTGGTCTCCACATTCATTGGACACACACACACACGCATCTGAGAGAGAGAGAGAGAGAGAGAGAGAGAGAGAGAGAGAGAGAGATAACATCCTCTTCCATTGTTACCTCGGAAGGGACAGTCCCATCAATGATCCCTATATGAGTTCCTGGACTAACAGACTACAGAGTCAAAATAGGCTCATGGGGTCCTTCAGGACAGAAGAGGCAAAGATCCAGCCAACATTCTAGCTGTTAGGATCAATAAAAAGATTGAGAAGCTGGATATAGAATTTTCCCTCTAAGTCCAAGCCCTGGAATCATTCTACACAAGCTTAAAAAGGGCAGTCAGTATGAATCCAACCCTGTTTCAGAGAACTGAGACCCCGCACCATGAAACAAGAATGCTGGAGCCTCCCAGGACCAACCAGTATTAAGGAAGCCACAGGACTGGCCACCCCTGGCCCATCAGATGCTATCCAGTGGGGAGGAGAAGGGCAATGTAAGTACAGGCAGGTTTTGCAGCTCTTTTTGGTCCACAATGAGAGAGTGGGGAGAGGAAAAGGACCAAGATGAGAGGGGTGGCTGGCTCAGCTCCGGAACAGAGAAAGAAGAAAGCCTCCAAGGAGATGGCACCCTGTCAAGCTGGACCTCCCTGTCACTATGTTCTTGCCCTGTCCCAGCCTAAGAACAGCTATTAGAGATAGACTAAGACCAGGCTCAGTAGATTATGAAAGCTCCTCCACAAACCATTGGTGAGCAGCCCAATGGCCGCCATCGTTCCAGAAACCCATAGAATGAGATCCCAGACTCGGGTTCTGACCAGCACTTCAGAAGCTAGAAGGCTTGTGCACCTCAGTTGGGGTAACAGTCCCAGAAACCCCTCCCCAGGGACTCACTCAACCATAGGATTTGGAAACTAGGTTGTAGAAAGAGCACAGTAGCTTTAACTGTATCGCTGGAAGCAGGACTCCATGCTCCCTAAAGGACAGTCCTACAGAACAGAAATACAGGGTTGGAAGGTGGAGCTGGGGTGAGAAGTGGCCTCCCAGGTCCTTGAAGGAAAACCCTTTGTTAAAGGGAAGTGAGACCACAACCATGTGACAAGCACCTGTCCTTCACGTGGCTAGTTTTCCTTTGGGAATGGTACCACGGTATGAAGTGACTTGGAGACACGGTGGTCTGTGGCCAGACAACTGCTGAGGGGGTATTAGTAAGAGGTAGGGAAAGCATCAAGCAATGCTTCTTTATGAACAATGTACATCAGAAATAAGATGGGAAGGGGAGGGGGCTCAAGAGGAAAGGCAAATGAAAAAGAAAGGAAAGGAAAGAAGAACTTATCAGGACAAAGCTTTGCTCAGAGAATCACAGATAGGAAAAGGCAAAGGGATGGGGACAAAGGATTCCTTGGAAAGGACAGGCGTCAGTGGCTCGGGAGCTGCCTTGGGGCGCCCGTAGGCCTCCTCCTCGGCACACGGGCCTCGGGACAGCTGCATTCTGGGTTCCAAGTCCAGGGCTTCTTTAGGGGTGTGCAGGAGCTGTGACAACAGTTCCTGGAATTTGCTAGAGGAAGGCCCTGAAAGATAAGCAGGGTGCTCTTACCAGACCTAGGGAAGAGGACGGCACATATCTGGTGTGGTTTAAATGTGAAGTGTCTCCCCAGGTTCACATGTTTGAACTCCTGGCTTCCAGCTGGTGGCATGATTTTGGAAAATTGCAGAACCCACTGGAAGAAGTGGGTCACTGGGGACAGGGCTTAAGGTCATAGACCCTTTACACCTCCTGTTCTCCATTTCCTGACTGAAGATTGCATGACCAGCCTTCTACCACCACGTCTTTCCCACCATGATGGGCTGTAGTGTCCCCTCAAACTGCAAGCCCGAATAGGCCTTTCCTTCCTTAAGCTGCTCCTTGACAGGTATTTTGTCACAGTAAGAAAAAAACTGACTGACACAGTATGTAAGATCAAGAACCTTGGCTACCTGGCACACTTGTGGGTGAAGATCAGCAAACATGGACACACACACACACACACACACACACACACACACACACACACAAGGCAGGGGTGGGTGGGGGAGCGCTGTATAACTTAAGGGCTTTGAAGCCAGAGAATCAAGGTTTAGATCCTGACGACTAATCCATAACCTTGGGAGAGCTATTAAAATTTATGTAACTGTTCCCTCATTTGTCAAACAAGAACAATATCCCTATTAAGAGTCAGGGGAGAGGATTAAACAAACAATGCACAGGAAGTCTCTGCACAATGCCTGTCACCCAGTAAGTATCCAGTAAGTGTTGCTTGCAAAGGTTTCCCACACATGCTTCTTAAAATCCTCCAGCAACATTAGCACCTCAACTCTTCCCAAAAGGAAACCACCCCCATCATTTCTAGTTACTGTATCCAACTTCAAACTCAAGGTCCCTGGGTAACATTCCTTCCTCCCACCTCAATATTCTGCCACCTACAGACTAAATGGTAAATTTACCCACCGCCAACACACCCTACTAAAAGAGGGGAGGAGAGAAACAGAAGGAAACTTTCAAGATTGTATGATTTTCAAAGCAAGTAGATTCATCCCGACTCCCCAGTTCAGAGGGATCTGTAGAGTCTAGAAAGACCTGGCTCAAGGCCTGAGAACTCGAGTTTTAGGATCAGAGAAGGCAGTTTACTGGGAACACCCCTGAGCAGACTCAATTCTCACTGGCGGCTCCCCAGAAAACTCACTCACAATTAGGGGTGTGTGTTACTTATTTTTCTCTTTGCTATGACCAAAATGCCAGAGAGAACAAATCAGGGGAGAAAGAGTGATTTGACTTGCTAGCTTCAGAGGTTACAGTATATTATGGTGAGGAGGGCATTGCCCAGCGGAACAGTTCACAACATAGGGGGCTGGAACTGGGGGAGGCACAAGGACAGAGGCCAGGGACAAGATGCTCCCAGGGACCTATCCCCTGTGACCTACCTCCTGCAATTAGATCCCACCTCCCAAAGTTTCCAGAACCTCCCCAGGTATCATCATCAGTTTAGGACCAGAGCCCCAACACATGAACCTTGTGGCCAGAGCAGGAAGCAGAGGGGATTGAGGGGATGTGATATCCAAACCATAATGGTATGGTTCCATGGCTCAGAAAGTACAATGTGGCTGCCTGGTTGACTGGTAAATAACCGCTTGTCCACTTAGAACTGGTAGGCTGATGCTGAGCTTGCAAGACTGGATGAAGTTAGTGTGAGGTTAGCCCGGCTGCTGTGGCCTTTCTTAGGAATGGATCCCCTTATAGGAACACACTGAGGCCCTGAGGTATGAGACAGACGACCAGCCAGGTACTGAAGGGGCATGGAAGACAGAACTTTACCTACTTCTTCCTTCCAGGGCAGTGACTACAGAATGACGAAGTGGAAGGGGCAAGAGTTTCAGCCTCTCAACTTGGTTTCCTCAACAGCACTCTGCCTTCCAAGGCTGCAGCTTCTCCCGTCATGCAATGCAGACTTTGGGCAAGATGACCTGGCAGCTCTCTCTCCTGCCTAAATCTCCCACAATTCTGCACAGGGCGAGAGATTCACACAGTCCAGTGGCCATCTCTGGCCAACAGTACCGCCTCCAACCAAGCTGCTACACACTCGGAGTGGAAGTGTAACCACCCCTGCATGGCCTATTAGAAAGAGAAAGTTCCTGTGATGGCAAAGCAGACCTCAGGAAGAGGCATGACTGCTGACCGACACAGCTGAGCCTCCCACTGGCTTTGAGGTGATTTTGAGAATTCCTCTTGTCTAAAGGAGTCAGTCCATGTGTCCGGCTTCTACGGCAGTTAGAGAACACAGTAGAAATCGAAAGGCAGAAGAGAGAAGAAGCAAACGACAAAAAGCGCGAGAAATGAGACCAAGAAAGGGTATTTAATGCTTCCATGTGTCTGGGGGCATAGAGGGACCAGAGGTGGTACCTTGGGACTGCAGACTCCCAAGTGTGTCCAGTACATGGCCCACAGGTGGCTGAGCACAGCTTGGAACGCAGCCTGAAGTAAAATCACAAATTTAAGACATTGTAAAAAATTTAAATTACATCTTACTTATTTGGGGAGGAAGGTGTGCACATGGAATAGTATGCATGGGAGGTCAGAGGACAGCTTGCAAGAGTCAGTTCTCTCCTTCTACCATATGGGTCATCAGGGTTGGCAGCAAGTGTCTTGCTGACCCAGTTAAGAGGTGTATGTGTGAACCGGGCATGGTGGCGCACACCTTTAGTCCCAGCACTCAGGAGGCAGAGGCAGGTGGATCTCTTTGAGTTCAAGGCCAGCCTGGTCTACTTAATGAGTTCCAGGCCAGCTGGGGCTACAGGGAGCCCCTGTCTCAAAAAGACCAAAAATAAAAAATAAAATAAGGTGTGTGTGTGTGTGTGTGTGTGTGTGTGTGTGTGACACAATAATGCAGTTCTCACATGTGAACTTTGTAGATGGCAACGTTGTGTCACAATGTCAAAAGCTCAGACATGCCTGCTAAACCTAACTAGGACCCAACAACTAGGACAGTAAGGGCTGCTGGATCTGGCCTGCTTCACACTCTTCTTATAAACACTGTCTCAGTCAGTCCACACAGTGCCTGCCTGGATGAAAGAGCTAGTTGGAAATGAGAAAAACAGAGAAATCAGAAGAGATCCCAAGGTCACCTAGCAAGCTAGGTCAGATACTGTGATACCTGGTTCATCTCTCTTTACATACAACATCCCCCCAAAAGGAAAAGGATAGTCATCAGAGAGCTGGGGTGCTGCAGAGTTCTACATAGGTGGGGGGAAACAGACTGGGAACTCAGAGCTCATCTAGAGTGGGAGGCCTAGAGAGTTAGACAATCCCAACTATCACGGTACTGTTTCTTGAGAGAAGAAATAAAGAACACAGGGAAAAAAAGGTCAAACAGACCAGAAAGACAGCTGTCAAGGGTAGGCAGCCCCCTGAGTTGGACAGCATCACCCCCTAAGGAAGCTGGGAGGAGCTCACCAAAGGAAGCCAGCACACTTGGTCTGTGGAGAACAGAACTACTCTTGTTAAAATCTAGTAGCTCAGTTGGTAGAATGCTTACCTCACACACATAAAGCCCTGGGTTTGATCCCCAGCATCACATAAAATGGGCCTGGTGGTATATACCTGTGGTGGTTTGAATGAGAATGTCTCCCATAGGCTTCAAGTACTTGGAAATTTTGTCCCCAGTTGGTGCTGCTGTTTTGGGAGGTCTTAGAAGGTGTGGCCTTGCTGAAGGAAGCACATCTCTCGGGTAGGGTTTAGTGAGTTCTTAAGCCTTGCCAGAGTTCCAGCCACTCTCTGCTTCCTGTGCCTGCTTGAAGATATAAACGCTTAGCTTCTGCTCCTCCTCCAGCCACCTCTGCTGGCATGCCTCCCCACCATGATAGACTCAGATGGCTCTGAAAATATAAGCTCAAATAAACTTTTATAAATTCCCTTGGTGTTTTATCATATCAACAGAAAAGTGATTAATACAATACTATAATCCTAGCACTTGGGAAGTAGAGGCAGATTGATCAGAAGTTCAAGGTCATCCTCTACTACATAGCAAGTTCAAGACAATCCTGGGATACAAGAGACCCTGTCTCAAAACAGACAACAGACTTTGTCACTCCAAGGGAAATACACCTTGTCTAAATATCTCTTTTTTTTCCTCAGTAGTAAGATGACACCACTGCAATTCAGCCATATGCTTGTCATTTTATACTCATCATGAAGGCATTGTCTAAATACTTCTAGAACTAGTGCTCCTTCTCACTAATTCTAAGTTGCCAGAGTCTCTGGCTTCTTCTGGCCCCTTCCAGGGCACAGTAGAGACCAGCCCAGGCCTTACCTGAGAAGTACCCTCCTCTAACTGGCAGTGGTCCCTGGGCTAGCTGACCTGTGTGCTACCCTTGAGGTGTCTGAAGTGGAATCCCCAAGGTCTATCCAGTGCCAAGGGTCTCTGACATACATACAGATCACATACAAGTCATGCCACTGTGGGCAGTCTGTAGTCACTCAGGGTCCTTTGGGTCTGCTAAGTAGAAGAAAAAGGCTCACAGGTGATAGAAATTAGGCTGGGTTTGGGTACTGCCCTCTGCTGGGCCCAGGAGGTAGCCCTCAGAAAGATGGCCCTGTATAGGGAATTTCACACTCAGAAACCTAAGAGCTCCCCATGTATGAGACGCTGGGGCAGAACAGGAATAATCCAGAATGCCACATCACCACCCCCGCTCATCATCAGTGGCAGCTCCTTAGTGCCTTTAATGCTCCTTGTATCCCCAGTCCACCCCGTAAGAGGGTGAGAAAGTTCTAGAACATCCATGTACATCCTGTTCTGCCACCTTGTCCCCTCATGCCATTCTCTTCCCTTCCCCTTGAGCTGCACGGTCCTGTACTTTGGCTCAGCCTGACTCCCCATGCCTGCCCAACTTGAGTCTGTACTTCCCCAGGATGATATGCTTTTCTTTCTGTATGTCCAGCCCAGGCCTGCCCTACAGCCCCGGAGCTTACTGTCCACAGCTCCAGTCCAAACACTCTGAAAGATGGGGCCACACATCACATGAGCTGCCTCCAAATAGTGGCCAGAGCCAGCTGTTTTCTGTGCAGACTGATGAAGAGGGCTTTGGCTTCTCTGGTTCTGTGTGTCACTGCTTCCAGCTCATCACTTGGCCCCTCCCTTCCAACATGGCTTCTCTATGCTCAAGCTCTTCATTTTATCCTTCCTGGGCACTTCAAGCTCTAGCCCCTACCAAGCATATGCCTGGGCATGGAGAAAGTTCCCAGACATTCGTATTAACAAGTGAGTGGGTAGAGAAGAGATGCATAGGGCAGGCACTTCTCTGTTGGGGGACCCTGCTAAGGTCGCAGTCCACCATGTCCAGATAGCTCTACGGAGCTTGGCGCTGAATGGAGGACTCCCTTTCTCAGCAGGAGCTTCCTGCTCTCTGCCTCACCTTATTTGGAAAGTGTCTCCAAGCACAGATGCCTGGCCTTATTTGGAACATGACCTTTGGCGTAGTTACCTGCAAAACCTGCCCCTAGGTTTTTTCTGTATGGTAATTAGGCACTGCACTGTAGCCAGACAATAGGGTCCTCCTGCCACATGTAAATAAAGCATATTATGAGCACCCATCAGGTGAAGCTTTGGCCGCCATCTTCACCCTATATCCCCCCCCCCAAGAAACGACTCACTGAAGCTGACTCCCAGAAGGCTTTTTCCATCGTCACGGCGGTTCTGACCCTGCCCACCACCTCTGCTTTGTTCTCATGTATCAGTGGCCAATGACTCACAAGGGAAGGGAGAGGCCCAAACTTCTCCACCCTGTGTGGTGGGAATAGACGGCTGAACTTCAGTATCTAACACAGGAAAACCATCTCTGTTGGCCACAACATCAACAGAGTTCTAAGATGCCCGTACTAGTCTACTTTTCTATTGCTGTGATAAAACACTCTGACCAAAAAAGCAATTTGGAAAGGAAAGGGCTCATTTCAGCTTACACTTCCGGGTCACAGTCCATCCCTGAGGGAAGTCAGGAGAGGAACTCAAGCAGGAACTTGGGCCTCGCTCGCTGGCTGGCTCAGCTGGCTTTCCTATATAGCAAAGGACCACCTGCCTCGGAATGGTACTGGCTTCTGAAGCTAATTAGAACAGTGGGTAACCATGGTTTGAGGAGCCCTCTTTTTCCTTGAAATTCTGAAGTATAGTTTACCCACCAGAACCCACTGATCACTCTTAACACAGCCAGGCCTTCATGGCCTCCTGATATTCATGGGTGAGCCGGGAGCAATCTTTATCAAGCGTTCTTGCTAAAAACAGAAAATATGGAATGCAAATCAAGTTCCAGGGCAGACTTCAGTTTTCAGAAAACACAGAGGTCAGAAGAGCAAGTTAAATGACACTTTGGGGAAGTTAGCAGACAAACCCAGTGATGGGCATTCCACAGAGTGACTCAGTTCCTACAGCATGACAAAATAAAATTCAATATGGTGTGTCCTAGGTGTGTAACAGACTTTAAGGAACAGCTGAATGATGAATTGAATATTTCTTATAAAAGGGCAGAATTTTTCCATAATAAAAATGAAAATGAAAGTCAAAAATAACTAAAGATATTTAGGTGCATTAAGCAAAAAATGAGCAGTATACTTAATAGAGTTTTCCATAAAATACTTCTTGATTAAAGCATATTTATTCTAGTAAAAATGACTTTATACACATGAACTCAAAATGCCCTTGGGACGTCAGAATAGCATAGAGTAAGCTCTCAGTACCTTGAACTAGGCTGCACTAATGATAATTGCCTGTCAAAAAAAGAAAATAAATAATGTACTACATCAGGCATGATGGTAGATACCTATAATCCCAGCATACAGGAGACAGAAGGAGGAAAGTCATGAGTTAGAGGGTAGCCTAGGCTACCTAGTGAGTCCAAGTCCTTAAAAAAACAAACAACAGGGGCTGGAGAAATGGCTCAGTGGGTAAGAGCACTGGCTGATCTTGCAGAGGTCCTAGGTTCAGTTCCCAGCACACACGTGGCAGCTAACAACCATCTTTAACTCCAGTTCCAGAGGATCTGACACCATCTTCTAGTCTTCGCGGGCATTGCATACATGGGTGTACTTACATACATACAGGCAAAAAAAAAAAGCCACTTCTTTTTAGGCTCAGACTCATTTGAAGCTTTGAGTGGGACTTGGGCTTAGAGTCATCCAAAGGTTTAAGTGGGACTTGGGTTCACACTCATCTGAAGGTTTAGTTGGAACTTAGGTTTCCCTTCTGAGGGGACTCACTCTGTGGCAGGCAGCTAATACCTCTTACCAGCAGGAACCTTCTGTGCCTCCCCACATGGACATTTCCACAGGCTACTTGACTGTACCTGTCATGTGATAACTGGTTTCTCTCCTACAGACCTCTCCAAAAGAGCTCAAGGTGGAAGTCCAGTGTCTTCAGTGGCCACCGAAGACAGCTAGAGCTAATCCTAGGCCACAGAGCAGAGCAGATGAAAAAGAAATAATAGCAATATCGTAGAGGAAAATACTGAGCCCCGTCTTGGAAGTTGTGCACTGCTACTTCTGTACCACTCTTTATTCAAAGCAAGTCACTAAGTCCAGCCCACATCCTAGGAGCAGTGAACTAGTCTTCATCTTCTTCTTCAGATTTATTTTTATTATTTTCAGTTAGGTGTATGTGTGTATGTCTATGTGTGGCTATGTGCATGTGAGGAGCAGTGCCTGTGGAGGCCAGAGGCATCAGATCCCCTGAAGCTGGAGTTATAGGGAGTTGTGAGCCATCCTACGTAAGTGCTAAGAACTGAACTCAGGTCCTCTGAAAGAGCAGGAAGTGCTGTTAACTGCTGAGCCACCTCTCCAGCCCCATGCCTTCATATTTTGAAAGAAAATTATCAAAAACTTTTAGGGCATACCTTTTTTTTTCTGGTCTTTTTTGAGACAGGGTCTCCCAGTAGCCCCAGCTGGCCTGGAACTCACTATGTAGACCAGGCTGGCCTTGAACTCACAGAGATCCACCTGCCTCTGCCTCCCGAGTGCTGGGATTAAAGGCATGCACCACCACGCCTGGTAGGGCATATTTTTTTTTAAATATTTTATTCATTATTTTTATTTTATGTGTATGAGTGTACCTGCATGTATGTGAGTGCACCCATGTCATGAAATGCCACGGAGGTCAGAAGAGGGCTTCGGATTTCCCGCTGGAACTGGAGTTAAGGACGGTTGGTAGACACCATATGGGTGCTGGGAATCGAACCTGGGTCCTCTACAAGAGCAGTCAGTGCTCTTAACCACTGAGCCTGCTGAGCCATCTCTCCAGCCCCTTAGGGCATATCTTAAAACCACCAAAGCACATATAATATATGGATTTTGTTTGCGTCATGACTCAGACAAACCAATTATAAGAGCAATTTGTAAGGAACCAGGGACGCTCTAGCTTGGACAACTATTAGACAATGTGGAAGACTATTGTTACTCGTATTTGGTCAGAACTGCAGTTGAATGAGAAAATGCCCAGGTTTTTAGAGGGCATATCTTAAAACCACCAAAGCACATATAATATATGGATTTTGTTTGCGTCATGACTCAGACAAACCAATTATAAGAGCAATTTGTAAGGAACCAGGGACGCTCTAGCTTGGACAACTATTAGACAATGTGGAAGACTATTGTTACTCGTATTTGGTCAGAACTGCAGTTGAATGAGAAAATGCCCAGGTTTTTAGATGTATACTAACCATGTAGAGGAAATGACACAGTATTTAGGACTCGCTTTAACATACGCCAGCAAAAATTAAAGAATGGGCTACAAGGAAACAGAAAAAGTCTGGGGACAGCTAGAGCTGATCCTGGGTCGGAGAGCAGAGGGGATGGAAAGGAATAGAGACGTCGTAGAGGAAAATACTGAGCTGAAAAAAAAAATGCATGTATGCGGGCAGAAGGCCACAAAAGGCCCAGGTAGCTAAAGGAAAGGTAGGCGTCTCCCTCTCAGCCATCCCCCACCCGCCCCTCTCTCCTTCACGACACAGTGTCCCAGAGTGCATAGACTTCTTACAGGCTTCCTACTTAGATTTCCTTGGAGTTTTCTCTCTGAAGAATCTATTCTCTGAACGGGAACTTTCCAGAGATTTTCTGGAGCTTTCCCTTCAGCAAGGTGGCAGAGCTTCAGCTGTGGCTTCTTCTTGCCTCCCCACCCCTGCCCAGCTCTTCTGCTAAGGACTTTTGTGGGGTCCTCGACTGAAGGCCATAGCAGTCCCAGTACAGAGAGAGGTTCATGTCATGGGCCTCATCGCACAGGCATTCACTGAGCAGCTGTCCTTAGCCCATATAACTCTGAGAGGAGGCAGCTGTGCCCTCAGGGTCCACAGTTACTAGGCAATGGCACAGTTGTCCAGCTGCCTACAAAGCACCTGGCATTGTTTTGACTGAGCATCAAGTACAAATTCCTGCTAGACCACAATCAGACACAAAACACCTTAGCCCAGTGCCATAAACTAGCTGTCATCCACAAATCACCCCACAGTAAGGCTCTCTGCTATTTTACTTTATTTTATTTTTGTTAAGTGGTTTTGTGATTAGCACAGGCCTTGACTTACCATGGAACTGAGCCTACCAATGGGTACTGGGTACTAAGCGGCAAAGGAGGAACAGGTACAAAAGCAAGCCCATCGCCAACCTAAACACAGCAGGGTCTTTGAAAGACTGCCATGGGTTCCTTGCCCCACCAGAGGAAGGGCCAAATCCAAAGTCCACCCATCAGGACAAGAAAATTCCTACAGGCATTCAGCTCGTCCACTATCATGAAACCAGTCACCCTACAGTATCACTTGGGAGCTTTCTAAGTTGCCAAGTGCCTGAAGAAAATATGACAGCCCTCAGAAGGAAAAGCTCACATTTACTGAGCACCAACCACATACCAGACACCATGCTAAACCCTCTCTGTCCACGATCTCCTTTAATGCATCATCTCCTTTCATCCTCACAACATCACCATCCTGCTGTGAGGACGTGTGATGGTCAGTTTCTCTTGACATAACGTCTAGTCACCAGGGAGGAGAGTCTCAGTGAGAGACTGTCTAGGTCAGGATAGCCTGTGGGCATGTCTGGGAAGGACTGTCTTGTTTCCCTTTATTGACATGAGACGACTCACCCTGGAAATGTAAAGCACCATTCCCTGGCACGGGGCTCTGGACTGTAAGGAGAGAAAGAGAGCTAAGCACTAAGTATGTGTGCATGCGTGCATTCCCCCTCTGCTCCTGACTGGATGTGATGTGACCAGCTGTCTCAAGCTTCTGCTGCCTTGACTCCCCTACAACCTGCAGCCTAGAACTGTAATCTACAACAAACGCTTTCTCCCCTATACTGCTTTCTGTCAGGGTATTTTATCACAGCAACAGAAATGAAATTAGAATGGGGGAGGGCAGTACTTAGCCCCATTTTCCAAGTGAGGAACGGGAGGCTCCACAGTGCTGTGACAAGCAGGAGTCAGTAACAAGTAGAACTGAGGTTTGGACTTTCACACGCTAAGCAATACCATGTTTGAAACGTGCATAAGAGTCATTGAAATATGTTTATACCAGAGCTTGATGCATCTCCAGACTCAAAGGGAGGGGGAGGCAGACTCTCCCAGAAGCACCTGCCCAAAGGCTGCCCCGGGCCTATACCTAATCCATTAAGCAACCAGACTCATTTTGTTAATGCCTCAATCTTGATATTAAAAGACTTGTGTCACTCAACCCCAAATCCTCAGCCTGGCCCAGACGGCGCGTCAGCCTACCCCATTCCTTAGCCCCCAGCCCCACTGCAGGCCATGCAGTGTTCACCTGCTGATTGAAATAATGCAATTAAGGGATACAGAAAATCCATTCCGTGTAGTGCCATCTGCATGCACATCTGACAGCTAATTTGATTGGCGCTCTGTAATCAATAAAGCACTCATGCAGTCGCCAGTTAATTCACTTCGATATTTTCCTACACCGTTTATAAGTGAAAAATACTCCCAGCTCTGCTCCTGCCAACACCCAGGGCCAAGCAGCAAGGCTCTAGGAAACAAAGCTCTGGAAACACACAGACAGAACTCACGGTGTGTAGATCCTGGGTCCAGAAGAAGGCTCATGCTCAATTTGGATTAATGGATCATGCTCTTCTGGGATGGAAAATAATGGCCCCCAGTCCAGTCTAGGAGGTTAAACGGCCCCAAGCAGACTGTATCTGGGGAGAATCCTAATCCATCCATCAGTTGGAAGGGTTTGGAGAACAGACTCTGGATGAGTGGATGGATGGAAGGGTGGGAAGGTAGTTGAATGGACAGATTATTAAGCATACTAAAAGAAGTTGAAAGAGCAAAGAAAACAAAGAGAGAGAAAATGGTATAGCGCTTCTTCCCAACTGTCAACTTGATAAGATCTAGGGTTGTGTAGGAGGTGGGTCTCTGGGCATGTCTGTGGGAGGTTGCCTTGATTAGGTTAATTGAGGTGGGAAAACCTGCTCACTGTGGGTGGCTCCACTCCCTGAGCAGGGATCTTGGACTGCATGAAAAGGGAGACCTGAGCAGAGGCATTCACTCTGCTTCCTGATTGCTGATAAAATGTGACCAGCTGCTACAAGTGCCTGCCACCTTGACATCCCCCCATGGTGGACTGTGCCCTGGAGCTGTGAGCCTAACTGAACCCTTTCTCCCTTAAGTTGCTTTGATCAGGTATGTTAGTGTGGTAACTAAGTCAGATGATGAGGTAAAGACTAGATTAACAGCTGTTCAGATGAGCCTACAGTGATGGCATGATCGTGGGTGACCATGGCCATGAATCTTAGATCAGACTCTCCACAAACAGGACTGAAGACAAGGACATGCATGTCTATGGAAATATTCTCTGGAGAAAGGCTATGCAGAGCAGGGTGGGTAGAAGGAAGAGAAGGATGCGGTCACTGGTGGAGCCCCAGCTCCACCTCCCTCTGCAGTGTTCCCTGAGGCACTCAAGTTGCCCACAGCGGACCTCACGTTGAGGTAAGAGGTCTGGCCTTTCAGAATCCCTTGTTAATCATTGGATCTGAACTACCCACTATCCCCCTAATCAGGGAAGGGGAGGTGGTAAAACTCCCTGGATAAGGTAGGTCCCATTGGCAAAGGATGATGCTTGGAGGACAAGCCAGCAGCCGCCACCCACAGAACCAGGGAATGGGGGCACCGGAAGGAGGCATTCAGGATGGGTATACCCAAACCATCTACCGCATCATGTAATGGAGAGCAGGAGCCAAAGAACCCTAGAAAGCCAGAGTCACCCTCCCAGGGTGCAAAGTAGAGGCTCGGGAGTCCACACTCCTTCCTCAGGCACACCCTGGTCCACAGGCCATTCTTTACACAGTCAATTCCTATGGCATAAGTGTTCCCAGAGCTCCCTCCACCAGCCCTCACAAGCGAAGGCAGAGGAAGATGGGGCAATTGCCATACTTCATACCTCCAAGTTGGCTTCCAATATCTTTGGAAAACTGCATCACATTCTATCCTTTAGAGGTATCACCTCCCTAGACCAGACAACCTCATCAAGTAGGCTAAGCTGGTGCGGGAAGGCCCAAGATCTAGGTGCCCCTGCCTCTCCAGCACTGGATTCCAAGCATGTGCCACCAAACTCAGATTTTTACATGGGTTCCGGGGATCAAACTCGGGTCCTCATTCTTATGCAGCAGGCACTTTACCAGCTAAACCATCTCCCAGCCCCTCACCTGGCCTTCTTCCATGGAGGTCACTATCAATGCTGGGAGCACCTGTGACCGCTGACCTCCAGCTGCTTTCCCCTAGCAACCAAGTAACACATTAATATAAACACAGACAGAGTCGGGAAGCCTGACAGTTGGCCCGCATGATACCAATGAACCAGCAGGGCTGCCCTGTGGGTGTGCTGAGCACCAAAACATCAGATATAGATACAGCCAGTCACCATCAGAAAGTCACCTTATGATACCCAAGGCCTCATTTCTTGACAGCCTAAGGCGCACCTGCTGAGCACAGCCACTCACCACCCCAAGGCAGATGCATACAGAGAGAAGAAAACTCTATATCCCCCAAACTAAGGGAAGATAATATGAAGCAACAAAAGCTATTTTCAAGGTTGGTGACAGAGACACATGGAGAGGAAGCAAGAGTTCAGAAAGCTCAGGCATTGGGTACATTGAGCAGTAACACAGAGATGGTGGACAGAGAGTAACTGACCTGACATGAAGCATCCGTCATGCTGAACAATAGATCCCTTGGTCCTCAGACAGACAGAGAGGAAGAAGGGACACTGAGATTGCCAAACCAGATAAATATAAAGGAGGATGGGTGAGATGGCTCAGCAGGTAAAGGCACAGAGTGCCAAGCCAGGAGACCCGAGTTAGACCCCCAGAATCCACATGTTGGAAGGACAGTACTGATTCCCACAAACCGTCCTCTGACTGCCACAGGCGCATCATGGCGCAAGAGCGCACGCGTGCACACAAGTAAAAATTAATAAATGTAAAATTTTAAAGATGATAGTGAACTAGTGAAAGTTAAACTGTCTCCTCATCTGGGAGCAGGGGCATGAGAGGCGGGGCTCCCCCTGACCCTGTACGGCAGAGTCTATGTGGGTTTTGCAGTCCTTGAAGAAATGGTGTAGGTGACAACACAGGGCTCGAGGGCCGGGTGCCCAAATGACAGGAGCTGTGCAGAGGCAGTGACACTGTGACACGTCTCAAGCAGATCTAGCTTCATCCTGCCGGAAAGTCATCCTGGGGCATGATTTGTTTACTGTCTTTAGATTCTCTCAGATTTGCAAAGGAAACATTTGAACATTCCTTTCACTTAAGGGCAAAATGGGAGTCTATAAAAGCAATCATCTCTCCTAGGAAGAAGAGTGTCAGGAGGGACATAGTCCTCCAAGGAGCAAAATAAATCCAAGTATAGTTCAGATTTGGGAGTCCTGGGCTGAGCTGGAAAAGACCCCAGAGACCAGGTGGTTCAAACTCTTATTGCCTGAGTTGGCTGAGGACCCAGAGAAGACAACTTGTGGTCCGAAGGCAGACTAGTGACAAGACCACACCTGGAATCCAGGAACTGGAAAACCATCCTTTCTAGAAAAGTCAGAGGGTCTATAAGAAGGTTCACGCCACTTACGGGTAGAAAATCTTGACCCCCCGCCCCCCGCCCCATGTAGAGAATGTGGTGTTTCTGGCGTGGTACTTTTGAAAGCACACAAGAACCTGGGAATCACAGAGCTGGGTTCACTTTCTAGCTGCCTCTAATTTTCACTGCTTCTGTGACCTTGGGGAGGTTACTTTATTTCTCTGTGCTTTTGTTCCTCTACTTGTACAAAGATTGACGAGTAGTACGTGTTTGTAACCCCAGCACTTGGGAAGCAGAGGCTGGAGAATCAAGAGTTCAAGGCCAGCATAGACTACAGATAAAGACTGATGATGATGGATAATAATGATCTCTGGGGTTTGCAGAAGGATTAAATAATATACTTCATGCAAAATGCTTAACATATCAGCTTTGCAATCAAGCAGTAGATTCTTGAGTATGGTAGCTGCTGACATTTATGAATCTAAGTAGTTATCTGACCTCCGCAGCATTGCACGACATGGGTGCACTCACATACGTGCAGGCAATACACTCATACACATAAAACACGTAAAATAAAAAATAAAATATTTTAATAAATAGAAAAAATATG
>NW_008352334.1:2394512-2487111 GCF_000622305.1 Nannospalax galili
TTAAGACCACTGACTGCTCTCACGGAGGACCAGGGTTTGATTCCCAACACCCACATGGTGGCTATGAACCGTCCATAACTCCAGTTCCAAAGGGAATCCGAAGCCCTCTTCTGACCTCTGCGCATTGCACGACATGGGTGCACTCACATACGTGCAGGCAATACACTCATACACATAAAATAAAAATAATAAATAAATAAAATATAAAAAAAGAAATGGGGAAACTCCAACCATTTGAAATTCCGTCAAATATTTGTTGTCTGCCTTTCTGGAACTATTATTCCCCTCAACAGCTCCTCATCCCCATTTGGCTCCCAAGGAAACCATACTAGAGTTTACAAGCCTCTTCTGTCCACCAGTGATCCAAGTGGTAGTCCTGTGATTGGTGTATGTGATCCAAGCCAGTCCAGAAGGACGAGGCTTAAGGACGGATGAGAAAGAAGACAAAGGTGTCTCTACTTTCTACCAGACCCTGAGGACGACGTTGGAAGCCCTAGCAATGGCCCACAGCCAGCTTGGGCCCATCTAGGACAGATATTATTCTGTTCCTGGGTCAGTCACCACCTGAACTTACAACCGGATTTTTCTGTTAACTGAGCCAGTGAATCTCCTTCATGCTTTAAGCCAGCTTAATTTTAGCAGGAAAGATGAAAAGGGTCACTTGCAGCCCCAAAATTTGTAAGCACTACAGTGATCTTACGTGTCAAAGTCCTATTCTCTCTTCTTTTAAGTCAGAAATTTTCTAAGCACAGTTGGAACTAGTGTCATCCTAGAAACAAGCTGTGGGTGTCCCTTAGCTCCTCTAAGGCCGGGTCAGGACCACAAGCCTGTGGCTTCGAGCCCTGGTATCAGGGAGGAACCCAGCTCCCACTGTGTGATGAGTGCCTCACATAATTTGGGCTTTGATCTTCTGAAGCCCTCGGTCCCTGCTGTGCAGCAAGGTGCCAGAGACAAGGCTGTCACCAGGCATCAAGACAACTTTTGCAGGTCCTGCTGTGGCACAGAGCGTGTGGGCGATGACACCGTCAAGCAGAGGCAGCTATAACTGAACTTGGCTCTTTGCTGCAGTAGAAATCAAAGCCCAGCTCCTGACTCCTCTTCCTGAGGAGCATACTGTTACACCACCCAGGACAAAAGGTCGTATTATCAGCTTTATAAAATCCCCCTACATCTGTCCCTCCCTTTCTTCTCTGTGGGCTAAATGCAGGCCTGCAAGCAGGCATGGGCTTGGCCTACAATGCACCCTTCCCGCTCCCTGAAGAGTTGATGGGATGTGGGAACCCAACAATTTCTCTAAAGCATTTTAAAGATTCCACGTGGGTTTCCATGGTAATTTTACAGAGGTGACACTTAATAGGTGTTTGTCAGATTGGGTTTCTTGAAAGCTAAAAGCAGGTTGCCTGTTCCCCTACTTGGAAGGGATAGAGAAGTCCATAGAACATTCTTTGGATGGTCAAAAGGATTGGTAGGACCTTGAAGGCAGGGAAGTTCCACCAGCAGTTGGGGCGAGGTGGCTTTTTTTTCAGGACTGAAGACTCAGTCCTGGCCTCCTTCCCTGATCTATACCGGGAAAGTGACATTCTATGAATTCCTTAGGCTAAAAACAAAAGCCCAAATTTAAAAAGAGACTCCTGCAGGGCAAGATGGGGCATACTTATAATCCCAGCACCCCAGAGGCAGAGACAGGAGGATCACCACAAGTTCAAGGCCACCTTGGTCTACAAACTGAGTTCCAGACCAGCCTGGGCTACATAATGTGACTCTGTCTTCAAAAAAATAATTAACTAGACATGGTGCTACATGCCTTTAATCCCAGCACTCAGCAGGCAGACACAAGTAGAGCTCTGTGAGACCAAGGCCAGCGTGGTCTACATAGAAAGCTCTAGAACAGCTGGGGCTACAGGGAGACCTGCCTCCAAACAAAATAAAACAAAATCATCATCATAATAATAATTAATTAAAAGGTGACCCCACTGCCATCCCATCCTGCAAGGAACAGAATGTTTGGAGTGGGGGAGCCTCCTCCTGAGCACTTGCAAATTTCTGCAGTGAGAAATGCCCCCAGGGCCCTCTGTGGGTCTGGCTTCCAGCCCAACTGGAGGACGCTCAAGCTTTGCCTTTACTGGAAAATGCTTTAGACTCAGATTAGAATTTAACAAGCAAAATAGCTAAGAGTCAAATGTGAAAAAGCCCCCAAGGGAACCGGTAGCACAGGTATCAGTGAGTGTACCAGAAGACTACACCAAGGCTCTTGGAGGCAGAGGATGGACTGGGTACAAATGTAAAACTCTATGTACAGTAAATGCGTAGGTTAGGGTTCCTTCAGCCAGAACCCCCTGCCCAAAAAATCCCCACAAACGTTATATGACAGGGTGGGCTACATTGCAAATAAACTGGCTCTGACCCCCCAGGCTTATCAAACTCATCCATTAAAAACTTCGCTTAGGGCCAAAGCTGCCTGACAGATTCACCCACAAAGCAACTCCCATTCCACCTGGGAAAACTACCACTCAGCTCTGTTAAAACTACCGACTGTCATTTTGTCAATAGGTACAGCCCATTTCTGAGGTGGGATCGATTCCAGAACAAAGTTTTGAGTGACAGCCTCATCCCTGGAGGGCTTCCAGGAACTCTTGCTGTTTGCATCCCCCTCACGTTAATGGCAAACAAGTTCCCCATGATGGATATACCCACAATTAATACTGAAGGGACAGTTAATGATTCCAAGGCACCACTATACAGACCTCATATTTCAAATTTAAAACTCTCCTTTCAAAGAAGGATTCATCTTCAAAGCCTAGAAATGAATGCTAATATGCTAGGCAAAAGCAAGTTTTTTAACACCTTGCAAAATAAAGCAAAGAAAATTAATCTGAAGGACTCTACTCAATTGAGACAGCCCTATTATCCTTGAACACTCCGTGAGGCTCTACACTAAAGGCCTGTCTTGTCACTCTTTGTTTCAAGGGATTTGACATCTGCAAATCACAGATTTGAAAGTGCATGATACACACATCATTCGGGGGACATCAGTCAGCAAGCACACTTAAGTACGCGTATGATTAGCATTGTTTTTAGTCTGCTGGAGATTACAAATGAAAGTTCATGGAATGTCACAGCTCTGTCCTCTCACAGAGACATCTGCAGACAGTTATTTGAATATTTCTTCTAAAGGAAAAAATTTAAACTTTCAAGGCCAAGGAAAAATGAATTGAATACTGAAAATTTTAAAAACCAGTTTGGGGGCTAGAGAGATGGCTCAGCTGTTAAGAGTACTTGCTCTTGTAGAGGACTAGAGTTTGGTTCTCAGCACCCACATCAGAGGGCTCACAACTGCCTGTAACTCCAGTTTCAGGGGATCCAACACCCCTTTCTAGCCTCCAAGGACACCTGCACTCACATGTACATACACACAGAAAGACATAATTTTTTAAAGTTTTAAAATATAATCAGTTTGGTTCCTGAATATGGGGAAATCGCCTGCCACATGTAATGGCACTCCTCCTCTACCCAACAGAGCTAGAAAAAATAATTTCTGTCCTGCAAGGCCAGACACACTGATGACGGGGACTAAACAAAGCACTAACTCCAGGTTAAATGCACAAGAACCAGAGTACACAGGGAGCCCGTGTCACCAGGAAACACAGTATACAAGGAGCTGTTCCACCAAGAAATCAAAGAGAAACTGTAGACATTTAGACAATAAAACAGCAAAACTAGATACTGAAAATAACAATGGCAGATTTTTTTCAACTTCTAAACTGCCTAGTCCAGGTCTGTGAACACAGAGGGCGCTAGAGAAGCCACCCTGCTCCTCGCCCCCCAGCACACACATCATACACACACACACACACACACACACACACACACACACCTCTGGCTTCCTGAAGGGCTTGGAGAAAATGCTGCAATAACTCTTTATGCCCACCAGGGGTGCTGTGAGAACAGACAATCTGCTCTCACCAGCTCTAGAGGTCATTGGCTATTCTCAGTCCCACCAGCCCCTCATGCTGTTCATGCTGTTCTACTAAGGACCTCATGTGGCCCACTTCCCTCTGCAGAGGTGAGAAGACGGAAGGCAAAGCCTATAACCCTACCATCCTGGAAACCACCACCCAAAGATCCTATCAGAAAAATAGTTTTCCCTTTCCTACTTTCTCTTGCCATTTTTGACTGATCCATGGAAGCTAAAGGACCAACCTCAGAGAACCAAAACCCAATGACTCTATTGGAGCTGTGGCACCTGGTAATTTAGAGACTATTGAAATGCTAGTCAATCCTGATTGCAAATCCCATAACACACAGCAACAACTGTTCGTAACAGCCTCTCGGTGTACAGAGACTGGTTCTCCAAGGTTTATGCTGACAATAAATTGCCTCACCTGCCAACCTTGGCCCGATGTATGAGTGCAACTTGGGGCTCTCAAGACCTATTATCATCAATTAAAGAAACTGGTTAAGAGAATATTGGAAATCGAGATATAACCAAGCTCTAATAAGACCTGGTGGTTAAGAGAATGAATCTGGGTTAGTTTTTTTGTTTGTTTGTTTCTGTTTACACCTTCAGAGCTGCTGGCAAATGGTCTTAGAGTTGTGGGCTATCCCTACCACCTTCCACCTGGCCTCAGTCCTCCTCAGGGTTCTAGGAAGCCAGGAGTGGGGCTTCCGGGAAATGGTTCTCAACATATGAACCCAGTGGCTGACGGTGGGGAGTTTCAAGGCAGTTGAGTGGTTCAGGTACTTCCAGCTACTTCCTGCCCCCTGAGAAATCTCTGGGAGGAAGTTAAGTTTACAAGGCAAAAGGAAGCTTCTACTTGCTAAATGGGGATTTGCAGCCCCTTCCCCTATGAGCTGTACAGGGAACAATGCAGACAGGGAAGGGTGCTGATAGCAGTCAGTCCCAAAAGCATTTCTTCTGAAACACAGACAAACCCAGCATCATGACCCAGCCAGGCCATCTGAGGTTGGGGCAGTAGCCCCAGCCCTGAGCTCCCATGGTCCCTGCCACACTTCTCAGACCTGCGGCAAGGAGGAGGTCTCAGAATAAAAGGCTGGTATCATTGCTACATCACTCCAGGCTTTAAAAGGACCTTGAGATTTCAGGGCAAAAATAATGCAACTTAAACATGGTATTCTAAGAACTCAGAGGACACTACAAAATCTCCTAACAAAATGTATTTAATCCACTTTCTTCTTAAACTAAATGTGTTCTGCAGAAGGAACTGGCCTCTAAATTCCCTTCTCCCCCGGGGGGGGGGGGGTTCCCAATCCAGATCTGTAGGAATTCATTCCTCCACAGTGTGCTGTCACTACCGATTACTAGGAGTGTGGAGTAAGGGAGAGAGGAAATAAAATCTTATTTTATTGGGGGAGACAATTCTGGGAACATACAGGATGCAGAGGGACCCTGGGAAATGATCATTTTGGAGGTGTCTGGCCTACTAATTACCTACACAATCCAGGCCAGGTGCTTGTTCCACCAATTAATTATTCAGAAAGGCCCGGTACGGTCGGGAATTAAAGCTGAGCATTAGTAGAGGGAAAACAGTAGCACAGTTTCTGAGCCCATTTCCTCCCAACCTGGTCTCCAAGGACACCTCCCACTGCACACGCTGACAAGCCTTTCCCACCTCCAGGCTCGACATCCCTCCTTCCATCACACCTCTGAAGCAGGGGCATCACGATGGGTGAGAACCCAGGCTGAGGTCATGGCTAGACATGGGTGAGGGACCTCAGGATAAACAAGGCCCTAAAAAGGAGCATGAATCCAACCTCCCAAGTACTCGGACTAGCCTGGCCACTACATTGCCCCAAGCTCCTGTCATGACAATCTGGCTCTGGGATTCTTCTGCTAAAACATTCCCAAACACGCCAGTGCCCAGGCCACAGTGAGCCTCGGTAATGTCCATCCTTGTTTTAAGTCCTTGTCCCCAGGGCTCCTTGACATACAGCCACATATACAGTCCTCTGTGCTTGTTACACATGGCCAGGGTGCATCCAGGCCAAGGTCAGAATACCATGGCCCTTGTACTAGCTACTTTTCTTGTTACTGTGACAAAACACCCGACAACAGCAACTTAAGGAAAGGAAGGTTTATTCTGGCTCCCAGTTCAAAGGTACAGTCCACAGTGGCAGGAAAATCATAGCAGCAAGAGCTGAAATTCCTAGAAATTCCTTCATAGGCATGCCTAGAGGTGCATCTCCTAGATGACTCTACATCCTGTCAGGTTCACAACGTTAACCATCACAGCCCTCTCCCTTCTAGTGAGGCAACCAGCTACCCGCTATGAACCACTCCACACTTTCACTGCAGAAAATAACTGGCTGTCTCTACCCTTGTCCTCCCAATTCCCAGCCTCCACCAGCCCCTGGGCATCCCACCTCTGCATGAAGCCTTATCATCCAGTTGATCCAGCTGCTCCCCACCCCAGCCCTCGGGGTTCTCCTTTCTTCCAGGCTCTTCCCTGTCCATGCTTGTGCCATAGTCCTCATCCAAAGCTCTTCAACTCCAGGGTGGTCCCAGGAAGCTGGGCACGGCCCTCACTTGCTCCTCACCAACTTGCGAGCTCTTCAGGCCAAGAACACTCTGGAAGAATTCCATCTCCTGAAAGGCAGTGGCCATTCATCAAGTCAGTGCTTAGATGTGGATTTCAGAATCATTTGCCATTCTAGTGGCCTGGTTATCAACTTCCCATTCTGTAAGTATCTCCTTCCAGGAAAAAGAACTGTTTCTTATTGTTACCCAAGGAAATTGTGAAATACTAGGTTTCAATGGAACAGTTGTCAACCCTGGCTTTGGAGTGCTCTATTGAGTAAGAATTAAATGCTTGCTTCATCTAGCCATATTGAGCAGTCAAGATTGCCACGGCCAGTCATTACAGAGACAGATGCTCCCCTGTTCACTGGGGCGGCTACAGCAAGAGGCACAAACTCTGGTGGCAGATGGAGAGGGAGGGAGCAAGGATAATCATAAACAAACGGGAATTATTGACTGTCTGAGAGATGTCGGGCAAAATAGACTGCACGTCGGATAAATAGTCTTTTCACAAAATGTTTTCAAGAGACGCGACTGCCATTTCTCCTTCCTCCGCCCAAAGCCATCTCTGAGGGAAGCATAGACCACCTGTTTCCACTGAAAGCTGGTGTGGAGCGTGGGCTTGGGAGTCTTCAGCTTACAGTCTGGTGGGGTCAGCTGCTAATGGAATCAAACAAAGGAGGATTCTCGGGCAGGTCAGTAACTTCCTTCCTCGTCTCTGCTGCTAATGGAGGCTGGCGTCTCCAGAGGTGACGAAGGCTGCTGACTGCTGCAGGTCACTGTCCAAGTTGTGTCCTCTCAGGCACACTCCTGAGATGCCTGTCCACCTGAGATGCTAAACCAGGAAGGGGAGCGAAGGGCAAAGGGCACTAACCAAACTGAATGGGACTGACACTGCTGCTCCGCTGCCGTGTCAAAACTAAGCGAAGGAATGTCTACCTCCCACTCCGAACAGCACACCCACCACCTGACAACGAACTCGGCACCTCTGGTGGCCCAGGCAAACTCTGAGAGCCAGTGAGAAGCCGACAACCCGCCGACCATGACCATATTCCCACAACCACTGACCATGACCCCCTCTACTCAGAAAATATTTGCTTTCCAAGAATTAATGAGAAGTAACTGAAATGCAGAGTTCGGGCTCCTCCAATGCATATGTAACAGTGATTATCTATTGGTACACAGGAGCTGTCAGGGACAGTCAGGGTCTGCAGGCCAGCACTGTCTCCACAGGTATCCCAGGATGGAACACAGAGAAAATCCACCACAGCCACCAGCCGGCCGTTTTCTGCCCTTCAGATCAAGTCATGGGCGTGGTGATGGTCTCCTGCTCTGAACCTCATGCTTCCTTTCTTTATGTAGATATGAGTGTTGAGTCAGTAGAGAAACGAATGACCAGGAACTCTGTCTGGCTCTCCTGGAATTATGATTCTAACGAGAATGGTCACTATGAAGGAAAATTGTCCTGTGACACACCAGCTTCCTTCATAGAACCAGAAAAACCACACATTTTAACAACACAAAGAACAGGCTTCTCACATGGTTATTTAGGACCAGAAGTGTTACACACACAAAAAAAAAACACAGCTCTCACCTCAAGAGAAACAAGAAAGAGTTTATTCTAGAGTCAAACATGAGTGATTGCAACCCTGGAACATGGATTTAGGGTTACACCCAAGTATCATGTTCCAACATGGGAACAGTTTTACGAGGTTTTTATAGTAACAGAATAAAGAAAATAATAAATCAAGACACGTACTTATAAAATATATTGGTGGGAATTGGGCTAGAGAGATGAGTCAGTGTTTAAGGGTGGATATTGTTCTTGTAGAGGACCTGAATTCAATTCCCAACACCCATGTCCACATTAAGTGGTACCTATAATTCTAGCTCCAGGGCATCCAACACCCTCTTCTGGCCTGCATGGACACCTGCACTCATGTATACATACCCACAAACATACACATAATTTAAAAATAACATAAAATCTTTAAATAAATTTCATATATATATATATGGAAACATCAGGTAGGAAGACTACAGTAAGCAGGAAAATCTCTCTTATGGGCCTCAGACACTATCTGATAACATTCTTACCTTTGAGGTTGGTGGTGGTCTGTTTGTACATTCCAAAAGAATTTACCTGATAATCATGAGGATGTTAAGTCAAAGACAGGGTGGGTAATAAATAGCTATTTAGGGGGCTTACGGTAGCCCAAGATAATGTGTCACTGGACTTGTAACTTCACAACGCTGCACAATCACTGAAATACTGATCAGTCAATGCAGACTGTTTTATGTTGGCCTGGCTTCTTTCCAGGAACCTTATTTGACAGAAAATTCAGGAGAGGTTGCAAGGCAGCAGACCCTGTGTCAAGGCCACAGACCGAGGGGCGGTGTTTCTCCTGTTCTATGCTCAGCACAGGTGGAGTGTTTCCTGGAGGGGCTACTTGGTACCGTCTTATGAGGAAGTGAAGCCCTACCCTGAGCCACACAAACTGGGTGGGCACGAGGCAACTGGCAGGCAAGGTTGCTTCTGACCAGTGACACTCCGTCTGTGTTGCTCAGGAGTTTGCTTCCAGCTTCCCAGAAATAATAGAGATTGGGATCCAGGAGTCCTCTCTCTCTCTGGAGACTCACAATGCCTGGCTTCTCCATCAAAATGAGTGCCCTGTCAGATGGACATTTGTATAGTCAGGAGGCTACCACCCCAGCGGCTGGCAGGAAGGGCCAACTGGGTCCAGTCAGCTGTGCCACCCAATAACCCTTTGACCCTGGATTTATCCCTTATCTCCCCTGGGCCTGTGTGTGTGTCTGTGCATGTGTGTAAATGTGAACCAGTTCAGTCTGTGACTGATACCCAATAACCCTTTGACCCTGGATTTATCCCTTATCTCCCCTGGGCCTATGTGTGTGTCTGTGCATGTGTGTAAATGTGAACCAGTTCAGTCTGTGACTGACTGTAACCAGCCTTTGACCATCTACCCTACGGCATTAGACTAGGAGAGATGACTGCGTTTGATATGATGACTCAAAGCCTGGTTAGGCTTTGAATTTAAACAAATGTGAGTTCAAATCCCAGTTAGGCCCCTTAAGTTCTCTAAGCTGTGACTTCCAGCTCTATAAACAGGGGTGTGACGGCTAATCTTTATTGTCATCTCGATGGGATTGGGATTGCCATAGAAACACACCTGTGGGTGTGATTGTGTGGGTGTTTCCAGAAAGGTCCCATTTGGAAGGAAGACCCAGCCTGAATGGGGGTGACACAATCCTAGGGCCTTGGGTTCCAGAATGGAAGAAAAGGAGAAAGCTCTTACCACCAAACCTGACTTCCTAAGTTCAAACTTCCACAAATTGTCCTCTGGCCTTCACAAGCACGTGCACGCACACCACACACACACACACACACACGCACGCACGCACGCACGCACGCACACACACACACATGCATGCACACAATATAATTTTAAAACAACTTTAATGAGAAGCAAGCTCAGAACCAGCATTCACTTGCTCTGTGCCCTGCTTGCTGACATGGCGCGCCCAGCTGCCTTACCCTTCTGCAGCCGTGCCTGCCTCCATGATGGACTGCACCCAGGAGCTGGAGTCTAAACGAGCCCTTCCTTCCTTACATTGCTTTTGTCAGGATCTTCTGTCACTGTGAGTTTTCAACTCAGCCTTTAGTGTCCAGGAGCCAAGCAGGAAGGCCCTGTGCTCCGTGTTGACCCTGAGGGTAAGCTGACCCACTGTGCTCTACCAGCAGAGGAGACAATGTATACACCACATAAGAAGGATCTGGAAACAGGAGGGCTAGACTTACAAATCAATCAGCCAACCCCTGGCAACTGGACCCTCACAATTGTGTAATAAATTAGTGAAGAAATAAATATGTTATCATCTGTTGTCTCCGTCACAATGAATTTTATTAGAAGGAATGATATCCTCAAAGTGGAACTGATGATAGTTAAAGTTTTGCAGTGAGCAATCAAAGTAGAACTGATAATAGTTAAAGTTTCGCAGTGAGCAATCGGAGATACATATATGAATTTTGCAAGAATGAGAGACAGAGAGAGAGCAAACTGTCCTGATAAAATTTCAATCTGCAAATATTTGTCCAGGAAAATTGGATTTGATAGAAACAATGGCCACAAAAGAAAACTCACAGTGGCAGAACTTATAATGGGTACAATTTAATTGATGTATTAAATCCTCTCTGTACAATTTACAAAAATGGGATTAAATTCTTTGGAATCGTTTTAGTAAAATAAAAAGTCTTGAATATAAATTTACTACACGGGGTAAGAAACTGATCAAGGAGTTAATGTGCTTAATGGAACTCACTTCAGAAGCTCTACGCTTACCTACATTGGCCCCAACTCCAAGATACCAGGTCAGAGCATCCCTATGACCATCTTGTCCACACCTGCGCCAGATGCCCAGTGCCCACTAGAGGGCAGTATCCTGAGCCTGTTGGAGCTCAGGCTCACTGGAGACAAGGACCTGCTTGATTCTGCTGTAACTTTATGGCCTGCAATTCAAGATGGCCCCTTCTGGGCACCATTCCTGTGTCTAGCATTCCCATCTTCCACCCATTTTTCCACCCATCCCTTTCACTATCTCTCACTCTCAGTCAAATATGAAGAGGCTTCTGCCTCGCCTCCTTCACAGCACAGTCCTTGACTGGCAGGGTTCCCTCGTGACCTACTTCCTACCTGCCTACCAACCACAGTTGTCATTCCTCCCCAGAGCCTCCTGGGCCTCTTATCACCCTGTCACACAGACCTTGTCTCCCACAAGCTCCTCTTGTCAAGGTCACCACAACCTCTAGGTCACCAAACCCAACAGAAATTCCTGGACTGCCTCTGTACCCATCACTCTTTCCTTTAGTAATAGTTTCTTCCAGAGTTCTATATGCGCCTTGAGCAATACAGCCCCTTTTGACCAAGGCTAATTCCCAGAAAGGGATGCAGCTGTGAGCCACGATCAGCCTAGACCCGGGTCAACTGGGGATCCAAATCCTGAATCCTGAGGAAGAGTTCCAAGCAGTACTCATCACACATCTCAGACTCAGCAGATCTGAAACTAAACTCATGTAGTCCTGCCATTCTACTCCAAAAACTTTCCTGGCTGTCGTCATCCAGGCTGAGGTTCTAGGCACCTCCTGACCAGATGAATGTGCCAAACTCCCTCTAGATCAGTTTGGCCTACTATCTGTCACAGTGTTACCATCCACCTGGACTTTCAAAAACAAATCATACTATTGCCATCCTGTAAAGGGAGAAAGGGAGGAAGGGAAGGTTAAGAACCTCTCTGTCTTAGCAAGCTCAACGTCCTCAGCATGCATGGTAGTGGTCAAATGGATCAGGAGGACAGCTCCTCAGTCAAAGTCCCAGTCTTCTCTGCCTTCCTTCCTTCCTTCCTTCCTTCCTTGCCAAATAAGATTTGTGTAGCAAATACAACCTCTAGCTGTGTATGTAATTGGTAAAGTAGTGATGCTATAGAATTCAGAAGCTGGTTAAGTTAAGGGGGGTTGTATCTTTGGTTTTTTTTTGTTTTGTTTGCAGTGCTGGAGATTGGACCTTGGGCCTTGTACATGCTGCATAGGTGCTCCACCACTAAGCTACGTCCCCAGGCCTCTTTTTAGTTTATATTTTAAGACAGAGTCTCACTCCATTGCCCAAGTTGGCCTTGAACTTATGAGGCTACTGCCTCGGCCTTCTGAGTAGCTGAACTTACAGGCCTTTGCCTCCAGCCCCAGGCTGGTAATAGATTTTTAAAAATATTTATTTGATTTATAACTGCATGTATGGTGATAAGGTATGTGCACATGTGAATGCAGTGACTGCAGAGGCCAGAAGAAACTGTCAGACCTCCTGGAGCTGGAGTTGTAGGCAGTTGTGCGCTGCCTGATGTGTGTGCTGAGAGCCGAGTTCCAGTCTTCTGCAAGGGCAGTACTCACTCATAAGCACCGAACCAGCTCTCCAGCCCTCTAATAAGGTTGTAAGCTCACACCACTGAGGAGCAAAGATGTGGCCAGGTACCCAACAGGCACAGAGGGAAGCTGGCTGGCCAGTGTTCCTGAGAAACTAGCAGGTCAGTGCTCCCATGTGACACGACAGAACAAGAGCCAAGAATCTCACTCCGCATATACCTCAAACTCTGCCACCAAATGGTCATTAGAAATACTTTGCATCTTCAAGGTCTGGAGTCTTAAACTTGCCAGAGTATGTATGTTTCCATATTACTTTCCTGCTACAGTGTACCTGACTACCACAAGTTCAGTAGTTTAAACACCAGTTTATTTTCTTAGCAGTTTCAGAGTTCAGAATGGGAAACAAAGCTTTGACAGCCGTGGTGGAGGTGTCAGCAGGCCTGTTCCTTCTGCGTCGGGGAGGAACGTCTCCTTGCCTCTTCTAGCTCTAAAGTCTGCATACATTCTTTGGCTCCTGGCCCCTTCCCCCAGCCTCAGAGCCAGCAACATAGCCACCTCTGTCCAGCTCATCCTCCACTCTCACAGAGCCTTTTTCCTCTGCCCCTTCCTCTACCCCTCTCAGAAGGGCCCTTGGGACTCTATCACCCTCCCCAGACAATGACTGATCTTCTCCCTATCTCAAGATCATTAACTTAATCACATCTGCCAAGTCCCTGTTAGCATGGAAGGTGCATGATCTCAGAATCTGGGGATTGGGAGGACATCATCAAGGTCATCTCCATTATTCAGTGTTGGGGAACTCAGACCTCCACAATTCAGACCTCCACAGTCTTGAGGTAGACACTTGTCAATGCCAAGTTCTTACTCTCTAAACATCATCATGTACATCTCTAAAATGTGACTGGTCATCATTTACCTGTTTGTTTTCTCCCCCTTCCCACAGTGGGCAGAGGACACTGTCTTGCTCAATGGTGTTGGGCTCAGCCTATGACTAGTCCCTCTCAATGGAAGACTAGCCAAAGAGTCCACCCTGCTCCCTGCTGCACCCTAAGCAGGGGCCCAGGAGAAACATACAAGAACACACCTAAATCCAACCTGTAGCTTGGGGTGATTCCCCTCCCCAAATGCCTGGCCCAGTGAGACTTGGTCAAAAGCATTCAACCAGGTGGTCTGTTAAACTCAGTAGTGAAGATATTATCATTTCAATGTAACTCAACATAAAAATGTATTATGACAAATTTTATATCCATTTTGCCTTAAGTCTTCAAAATCCAATGTGTGTGTTTTTAATTTTTCTATGTGTTTTTATTTTGTGTATAAGTGTTGCTTCTGCATGTATGTAAGTGCACCCATGTTGTGAGTGCATGCAGAGGACAGAAGAGGGTGTCAGATTCCCTGGAACTGGAGTTAGGGATGGTTGTTAACCACCATGTGGGTACCAGGTCCTTTGCAAGAATAGCCAGTGCTCTTAACCACTGAGTCATCTCTCCAGCCCCCTGGTATGTGTTGCATGTTTGCAGTGAGTCTTGGTCAGGACAAGCCACACTTTGGTGCTCCACAGTCTTGGTGGGTGGTGGTTAGGTGGTGGTTACAATTAGAGAGGATGTGGGTCTAACCCCCGCTGAAACTGCCTTCTTTGCTTCTTGGCCTTCCTACACTCTGAGAAAACAGGAAAAGTCTGACAGTATGTTGTGTGGGTTTGCTGAGCTGACTGAGCCCGATGACATCACCCTTGGGGAGCACTCAGCATGGTGAGGTGGATGGTGTCTTAGTTACTTTTCTGTTGCTGTGATAAAACACCATGACCTGAAGCAACTTAATGAGAGTGTTTAACTGGCCTTCAGGTTTCAGAAGAGCAGTCCACAGCGGTGGGTTGGCAAGGCAGCAAGTGACTGGAACAGAAGCCAAGACATCACATTTTAACCCCACACACACAGGGAGCAGAGCGCAAACAGGAAGTGGGTTATAAACACCCAAAGTTCACCTCCGGTTGCATACTTTCTCCAGCAAGGCCACATTTCCCAAAGGTTCCATAACCTCCCCCAAACGTGCCACCAACACGGAACCAAGGTTTTGAACACCTGAACCTCCACAGACGGCTAGGGATGCCCAGAGCTCATTCTCAAGGGATACATGAAAGAATTGGGAGGCAGGATCTGGGCACACAAGGCCTGGAGGCCTCGGGTGGAGAGGCTAGCTGACTTGCACATAAATCTGAAGGCTTAAGTCAAGAAGCAGCAACCTCACGTATGTGTGATATATATGAAGCTACCGAGGTGCACGGCCTGCAAGGAGTTCAAATCTGAGGGCATGACTCATCTGAGAGGCCATCAGATCTCCACGCTACAGCTCAAGGGCAGTCCAGAGACCCACAAGAGCCAGTGAAACTACTGGTTATATATATTGTATTACTCAGTCTTAATTTACAGTGTGGTTACCTTGAGTCATTCTCAGTCAGGAATGCACATCCTACTTGGCTTTATTTCCTTTAATTAAGAATAAAAAGAATATTAGCAAATATATGATAAACCACCATGGACCAAGTATTCTTGAGGAACTCAGAGCCAGCACATGTGACACAGGCAAGTTAAGAATGGGTGTATTGATGAGTTCATGTGTGTGGGGAGTGCCTGTGTGTGTGCAGATGTGCATGCACATGTGTGTACACCCATGTTGAGGTCAGAGACCAACCCAAGGTGTCATTCTGCAGGAACTGTCTACCTTGTTCTTTTGAGAAAGTTCTCTCACTGGCCTAGAGCAGAAGTCACTAAGTGAGGTAGGCTGACCACTGAACCCCAGGGATCTTCCGGTCTCCACTCCCCAGTGCTAGAATTGCCAGGGTGCCTTTATTTATGTGGGTTCTAGGGACTGAGCTCAGGTTCTCATGCTCATATTTTATGTACTGAGCCATCTCCCTAGCCCAAGTTCATTGCTATTTTGTTACTGTTAAAATACTCTTATTATCACTGGGCATGGTGGGGCACTCCTTTAATCCCAGCTCTTGGGAGGCAGAGGCAGGTAGATCTCTGTGAGTTCAAGGCCAGCCTGATCTACACAGTGAGTTCCAGGCCAGCTGGAGCTACAGGGAGACCCTGTCTCAAAAAGACCAAAAAGAAAAGAAGTTGAAAATGCTCTTATCAATAGTGTCAGAAAATATTTCTTTAAAAATAGATCTCATTCTTTTAAAGAAAAACATTTCTTTAAAAATATGAAATACCTCTAGAGACAATAAGGGGAAAAAAATAAAGTGGGAGATAGACCGGAATCACCACCGCCACATTTACAACAGCATATGAAAAGATTTAAATTCATGTTTCTGTATAAACAGTCAACACTGCTCCCTGAATAAAAGTAAAGACGCCACTCTACTCTGTCCTAGTTTGTTTCCAATTGCCATGACAAAACACCCTGACCACTACCAACTTGGGGAGGAAAGGGTTTATTTAGCTTACATCTCCCAGGTCACAGTTCATCCGGAGCCCAAGATAGAACTCAGGGCAGGAACCTGGAGGCAGGAGCTAAGGAATGCTGCTTACTGGCTTGCTCCCCTGGCCCCTGCTCAGCCTGCTTTCTTATACAACACAGGCCCACCTGCCCAGGGGTGGCACCACCCACAGTGGGCTGGGCCCTCCCACATCACTCATCAAGAAGATGCCCTCAGACATGGCCACAGGCCAGTCCAATAGAGGCAATTCCCTGATTGAGGCTCCCTCAACCCAGGTGTGTCAAGTTGACACTAAAGCTATCCAGCACATACCCCAAATAATTACAAATTCAGTGCAGAGCTTTTATCATCCCAAGGGATATGCACAACATATGTCTACAAGTAATTGATATTCTTAGTAAATAAAAAGTCCTTACAGTCAATAAGAAAAGACAGTGACTCCATGTTAGTGATCTATGGCCACAATACAGCTCGCCCCAAAGTTCAGGAGCTTGAAACAATAAACAAGTCATTTCACACAGTGCTAACTGTCCAAACTTTGGGAGGCTCTTAGCTGGGGGTCTGGCTTGGGTCCCCTTAAGGCTGTATCTAAAGAGAAGGCAGTGTTACCACATCTGCAGGCGTGCCCAGCTGGTGGGCTCGTGACTACTGACGAGAGACCTCGGTTCCTCTTCCTGTGGTTCCCATTTCACCTCACAATCCGGCAGCTGCTGTCCCCTAGATCAAAGGATGCTGCAGAAGGGAAACTGCCATGTATTTATGACCAGGACTTGGAAGTTACACCTAATGTCTTCTACCACGTGACTCTTCAAAGGTGTCTTACTAGGGGCTACAGAGATGTCTCAGTGGGTAAAGAACTTGCCATGCAAGCATCAGGACCTGAGTTCAGATCCCCAGAACCCAGGTAAAGCCAGTGTGGTAGCAGGTGTCTGTAATCCCAGTGCTCCTACAGCAAGATGGAAGGCAGAGACAGGAGAGAACCCAGAAGCCCACAGGCAGCCTAGCCTGGTGCACACAGCATTGAAAAACAAGAGACCCTGCCCCAAACAAGGTTGAAGGTGAGGACTGAACACCCAAAGATGTGCTGTGATCTACATATGCAAGCTGTAGCATCCACAGACCGAGAGAGAGAGAGAGAGACAGAGACAGAGACAGAGACAGAGAGACAGAGAGACAGAGAGATACTAGGAGGGGAAAAGTACATCACTAGGTCTAACCCACATTCAAAGGAATTTGAACTCCACCTTTCAAAAGGAAGAAGAATGTCAGTGTGAAGACACTTAAAAACCATCACAGGAGCAAAGATATAAACAGGAAACTCAGAAAAGCGTATGTAAACTTGCCAGCTTGCTAATACCAAAAAGATGCAAACTAAGCCCCAGATGCCATCAGGGTGGCACAGATTTAAAGAGGTAGCAGTCACTGCTGAGTGAAAGGCGTGCCCTGGGGTACTCACAGTGATGGCACACTTGGGCACCCCCTTTCCAGAGACTGGTCATTCCTGTTAATGATTCTCCATAGAGGGTTGCCTTTGACCTTGCCATTCTGTTGTAGAAATTTATCCTAATCTTCACACACACACACACACACACATCTTTTTTAAAATAAAAAAAAAAACAGAAAGCTTAATAACTACAAGGTCTAATGAATAGGGTCTAGTATCATGTGATGGATACATGTATTGAACCATGAATGTTTATGAAATTTTCTTTAAATGTACAAAGGTTGTATACAACATAATCCTACTTCCATGATTCTCAAACTATGCACCAAGGTACCCCCGCATGCTGAGCAAATGCAAATGGTGCCACTGGATATTTTAAATCCTGGGAGACACAGAACTGTCTCACACTGTTGGGCACTGTGTGAGCTGCTGCTGTGAGCAGATTGACAGTCTCACTGGTAGCTGATGCTGCTTTCTTGTGTGGGTGAGATGAGCAGTCATTGTGTTTGTTTCCCATCATGCCTTCTAATTTAAAGAATGGCAGAAGGTGCTGTAGAGATGGCTCGGCAGTTAAGACCACTTACTGCTCTTGAAGACCTGGGTTTGGTTCCCAGCACCCACATGGCAGTTCACAACCATACAAAACTCCAGCTCCAGAGACTCTGACACCCTCTTCTGGCCTCTGTGGCCATTACACACATGGATGCACTTACATGCAGGCAAAACACTCATACACATAAAATAAAAATAAATAAATTTAAAACATTAAAAATAAAAAAGATCACAATGTTCTTCTGGAGTACCCAATTTTGATCACAATGTTCTTCTGGAGTACCCAACCACCCTGTTGAGTGGTTCACAATCACCTGTAACTCCAATTCCAGGAGATCAGATGCTCTTCTGGCTTCCACAAGTACTGCACACATGGCATTTACACACTCATATACACACACATATACCTTACGAAAAAAAAGGTGACAGAAAGAGTAATATTAGGTTCCTGGCTGAAGAAAAGACAGGGAGGCTAAGCACCAGCTTCCCTGGGTCTTGCAGTAAGTTGGAGCAGAAGAGAGCACGGGGCTGGCAGGGGGAAGCTGCAAAGGATGGCCCCCTGTCACAGCTGTGTCCTCAGGAGGAATCAGGCCTCGAAAGAGGTGAGACCATGGACATCAGGACTGCTGGCACTAGATACAATCCTCTGAGTGGTGAATGGATCGCACAGAGTGACAGGATATTAAGGGGCCCTGGGCCATTCTGCAGTGGATGGGGGTGTCCAGCCATTATGGTAACGGGGAACGGCCTGTTGGGTAGCAGATGGACTCACATGGTAGATAATAGGAAGGATAGCTTATTGAGCAACTACATACCAAAAGGGCAGCAGGTGGATCCATAACTGGAGTATCATCTATGGGGTAGGTGTAATATGCATTATATTGTAAATTGTCACGTGCAGTTTGAGCTCACCGAGAAGCTGGCTCTAGAAGAAGGGTTACCCAGCCCCCTGATCCAAGTATGCTGTTCTCAGAATATCCTCCAACAACCTCTGTCTGGGGACAGACGCCCCTCATCTCTGTGACAGAGAGGGACGAGAACAGCAAAACAGCCCAGAGTGAAGACACTGTACCCCAAGGACAGTGAGAATGTGAGCTATTTCCCCAGAGGTTACTACTGCTTTCTCCATGACAGAAGTCCCTGCAGTAGGAAGGAGAAGCCAGAAGTTCAGCTGTGGGAAGCTCAGCCATAGAAAATCTCAACTGGCAACTCCAGCAGCGGGTCTCAGTGGGGCTTCTTCAGTCGGATTCTGTGGGCGCTCGTAAATCCCCAGTTTGATGATGTCACTCTTCGGCTGTTATTTATTCTTTTGCTTGGAAGCCTCACACTCAGCTCTGCTGGGGACTTTCTGCTGGGAACTCCGGCTGGCTGCCTTCCCCAGTCGATTTCTGCTGGATATTTTGAGTGTCTGATCTGATGATGCTTTGTTATCGATCCAACTGCTCTATTTCTTTCTTTACTTTAACTTGCTGTATACTTCATAAAATCACTCATTCAAAACCAAACACATGGTTATTGTAGGTCATTCTCTGGACCACACAGGACAGTACGGCAGTATGTTACAGGGGTCTCCATGGGACAACTCAGGTGAGTTTGTTTGTGTGCAGTTTCCTGGCATGTAATCCATGCTATGTAAAAGTGGGCAGTCCAGATTGGCCAGTGAAAAGTTCTGGGAAATAAGCAGGAACTGTTGTGTATGTCCTTTCTGGTTATGCAATCAGAGCCACGCAAATCAGGATCATGCAAGTAAGGGGCCTACAAATGAGGCTGCATGAACGTTTACTCCAGGGTGCCGGAACCAGCAGTCTGGAATTCCCGGACCATGCTCATGAATTCCCTAATGGAAATAAGCTGTGTTTTCTGGTCTCTTAATGACCTTCCTTCCACAGTTCTGGGATCTCCATCCTCCCAGTCTTAATAGAACTGTATGGAAAAGAACAGAGCCTCTACTCACCAGGAACTTATCATGGGCCAGAGATATCCCTGTGGTCCCCTCTGCCTACTGAAGCCACATCATCACAAAGAGACGTGAGACACTGAAGCCCATTTCTACTGATGTGCTGCACCAGGGCCTTGGTGCCTCCCTTTAGGTGTGCAGCAGGCACCACGTAAGGGTGATATAGGAGGTTCTGTGGCCCTTGCCTGACCCAAGTCCAATTCTATACCATGAATTCAGGCTTTTCAAAACAAAAGTCAGTAAGGTGGGCAAGGGACTTGTGTCTGTAGCCCGGTCCTGTGGGTTCCACTGAGGCCACAAAGCCCTGAGCTCCCTGCCTGTGAGACTGGGGAAAAGGAGAGAGGGAAAACAAAGGAAGAAAGAGTGAGAGAGACAGAGAGACAGAGAGAGGGGGAGAGAGAAAGGAAAAGTAAAAGAAAAATGAGAACCTCAATATATGACTCAGCCCGTGGGCAGTATTTGTTCAGTCTTGGTATGTTTGCAAACCACAGGTAGGTATCTCACCCACTGACCTTCAGAGTCAAGTCACACCATAAAAACAGAATAGCACAGCAGGCTCCGGGCAGGGCATGTGGATGACTGACCTTCAGGTCCAGCATGGTGGAAGCTCTTTGTACACCATCTCATTAGTGCTGAGCCATAATTGATCACCGTAGCAAAGTGAGAAAGGAAACTTCCAAAGCTCTCTGTAGACCAAACTGGCTGCGTCATGAAATATGAGCTTGTGAAGTTTCCCATTTTGTATGATTCTGACATTTCTTGCAATGTGATTAAAATATAATAAGATCAAATAGAAAATACTATTTGCTCAATCACCTCCAAACCTAACACAGTCAATAGTCCAATTCCAGCCAGGAAGAAGTCATTTCCGAGACTCCATAAAGAAGCCTGCATTTAAATTTCATGTTCTCGGCTGTTACCATGAAAAATTACATGTTTTAAATATAGGACAAATACAGGCCAGGCCAATTCTTGTTATAATAAATTTTATTCCAACATTCTCAGTAAATAAAATCTCCAAGTCCTAGCCAATGGATGGCTGCTTCAAGTTCATTCAATAATACATAATTCCATTCCAAATAATGATTTGTTCATTTCCTTTGAAGTCTAATTCAAGCCCTATTTCCCCTGAGACAGCCTGGGTTCCCAACTGTAGTTTCCTCCTTCCAGACTTCTTAGAACACAAAAAGCCTTCAGGTGTGTGTCCCTCCCCTTCCTACCTTGAGTGGGCAGCTGCTTAAGGTCGAAGAGCCTTCTTCTCTTTTCTTTAACGTCTTCCACTGACCTAGATTCCAAGGTACCCAGCCAGGGTTAGGCAGGTGCTTGACAGCTATTTGCTGATTGAAAGAGCCTGTAATGATGGCATTTAACCCATGGCGGGCTTCCCACCCATCCGTCTCCCGCACTGGTAGAGTCCCCATCATACCAGTCATTTCTAGTGAAGACATTTCGTTATCCTCGGAGACCTGAAGACACACAGTCATTTTACACACTGTCAGCTCCATCTATTAATTTTCTTACTGTCAGAGACAGTTAAGGGAGCCTTTGTGGAAATGTCTGAGGATTTGTAAAATGGAAGCCTGTTTGTTTGGCTTCCCCTGATGTGCAAGCTTAGGAACTATGCAATCATAAGTAGCAGGGTAGGCTCTACGGCTTACACAAAATTGACTCTGGGAGGCAAGAATACCACTCAGAAACAGCGTTTTCCCGGGGCCCTAGTAGCTTTGAGTCTACAGGCTGTTTGAAGAACAAACTTAAATCTTCAAGGCAGATTCTTCTAGATCTAGACTGTCTTTAACTCCTAACAAACCACAGGTCAGACTAGACTGTAGTCCTAAGTATCTGATAGTGCAAAAAGGACCCCTCCACACTTTTAAAGGGACTGTCAAGACCAGATAGGCAGGCTGGGTACAAGCAGGTACGCAGCCAGAAGGCCAGCCTCTGGGCACAACCTGGATCTCTAAACAGAGCAGGAACCCTCAAGTCCAGAGAACAGGCTCCGGTCGGCCATGTTAGCCACATGCAAGACCACTGGGCAATAGTTCCTGGAATTTGGTAGAGAGATCCCTAAAAGACAAGCCCGGTGCTCTTACCAGACAAAGGAAAGAAGACAGTCTGATATGGTTTAAATATGGTGTCTCCCAGACACTCACATGTTTGAGCACCTGGTCCCAGCTGGTGGCACTGTTTTGGAAGGATATGGAACCTTTATGAGGTGTAGTCTCACTAGAGGAAGTAGGTCATTAGGGGCGGGCCTTGAGGTTTCATAGCCTTTCCCCACTTCCTGTTCACTCTGTAGCCTGAGGATGTCACGTGACCTTCTCTAGCAAGATGGACTATTAGTGTCCCCTCAAAGTGAGAGCCAGAACAAACCCTTCCTTCCTTAAGTTATTCCTTGTCACAGCAACAAGAAAAGTAGGTAGAGCATCTGAGCTCGGGAATCTCGTCACACGCAGCCCCTCAGCTGTTTTGGCCCCAGGTCATAGACTATCAGTTTGAAATATGACTTCTAGAACTAACATGATCCTTAGAAACTAACTTGTCTGGGCCCCATGTATCAGAAAGTGCTTAATTCAAGAGTCAGAAAAGCCTAAGCAAATTGACTTGAACAGTAAAAGGGGACTTACAGACCCATCAGTTCAGAAAGTCGGGCTCCACATCCTTACGATTTTCTCTGCTCTGCTGGCCCCATATGCTAAGTTTGTCTTCAAACCAGCTTCCCTCAGGGTCATAAAGTGGCTGCCGACAGCCACCAGGATTCTATTTTTGACCTCTGAAGAGAAAGAGAACACCATTTCTCAGAACACTGCATTCAGTCCCTAAGCTGTGTTCTCATAGGACCATCTCTCTCACAAGCAGGAAGTAGGATTCCTTGACCCATTTGGTCCAATCAAGGCCACCATAGCACAAGGCCACTGGACCTAGGGGAGTGTGGTGTGGGATCTAGGAAGATCACTCCAATGTCCATTTCCCTCCTGCTTCTGAGCAGGAAGTTTCTAGAACCACATACCCTGTGTCATGCTTGCTGTCTTCTCCCTGGGGAAAAGGCTTCAGTGTGCAGGAGCATTGTGTGAGCATGTGGCCTTCCATCTGAACCTCAGGAGTCCCAGCACATGAAGAACCATCATTTCCCATCTGAGCTAATAGATCATGGAATGGGCAGTCATCCGGGCCCTAAGTCCTCTATTAGGTCATGTCCCGCAGCTCTCCCAGGTGCTGTTCTGGGAGTGGCCACTGGTGAAGGAGAGTCAGTTAGTTCTGCCCTCGAGAGTCTGCTAAGCCTGGTCTGCTCACTTCCATATTCTTATAATTAAATGGCTCTAAGTGACTGTTTTTACTGTCCAAAGAAAGCACCAAATGAAGCCCTCCTTCCCTTCTCACTCGTCTGAGTATGCATCTCTAACAACCCCGTCCTACCCTGTCTCCTTCAGTATCCCTGTGCTCCCACCAACCCTGACTGCCCATGCCTTCTCCCAACTTCCTGGGAACATCTGCTGGACCAGCTGACCACAGTGTATGACCACACAGACCCACAGCCTAGATAAGAGGCCCATTCATCATATTTTACCGGCTCCCTGGCCCCCACCCAAAGACCTTCTACATTTTATAGTTTCCAAAGCCCAGTTCCAACTCCTCAAAACCTCTGCCACTCAGCCCTGGAGGATGAAAATCAGATCCTGCTGGGCTTCCTAGAGCGAGGCTCCCTAGAAAGGGAGGCAGGTGATCTCTACCAAGATGGACTGTGGTGTCCCCTGACCCCAAGCCCTCTGATCCTTTCCTACCTCAATACACCATGTCCTACAGAGCCATAGAAGCCCACTCCGCCCCCACCCTCCAATAGCTCATCTGGAACAGAAACACCAGGCTTTAGCTGGCCCGCACTCTACTCAAGGAGGCCAGGGCCCCCTCATACAAGCCAGAGGCAGCTGTTTCCTGCAGGGTAGGGTCACTTAGAAGTGTTTTGTGCTGTGGTCCCTGCCAGCCAGCAGCCAGCACCTGCCCAAGGGTAAGCCCTCCCCAGGCTCCAGGTACCCGCTCAGAGAGCCAGCCTCAGAAAATCCAATTTGCCTTTCTTCTTGCTTTGGTTATTGCTTTGAGATTTCTTTTGCAGCGATCTGGGTCGTTGATTCAGTTTTGGTCTTTGGTGAGTTCAGATATTACCTCCTTCCTAGGAAACCAAAGCAACTCCTTCCTGTGGGCCGAATAGCCCCTGCCTTTGGGAGGGTGCTGGACATAGTAAGCCCCTGCCTTCATGTGGGTGCTGCAGAGAGTGTCCCCTGCCTTTGGAAGGCAGAGTAGCTTTTCCCTTCAGAAGGGTGCTGGACAGAATAACCTCTTCCTTTAGAAGAATGGTAGACAGATTCCAATCCCCTTCCTTGGAGAAGGTGCTGGGCCAAGAGCTCTGAGAGTTACTGAGGTTCCGAATCAGTTCAGCCCACAAATACACAGTGAGTCTGTGCTGTCCACCAGAGAGCTGTTCCTGGGTCCAGAGCTAGGGAGTGAGCAGAGAAGAGCCAAAGGTGAGTCCTAATCTCTAGAGACCACCCCACAGAGTGCCCAAAACAGCTCCCAATTCCACTGCAAATCCGAAGGAGCCTTAGATTCCCTCCCCTAAAGAATGCACATAGACACAGGCACCTACAAACCAGCTCATGATCTCGGGGGTCTAGGGGTCTAGTGGGTCTCTGGAGCCCATGGGCAGAAGCTCTTGGGACCCAGGACACAAGAATAAAGACCTCTGAGCTGAGTGGAAGAGAAAATGATACAGTCATTTCTGAGCTCCCTGAGGGTCCTGTTCAAATCCTGCCATGGTCTTTCAAATTCCTAGAATGGATCCTAATCACATTGGACCCCAGTTCTCAGATCTTGACTTTCCTGCATTCCAAAGGCAGTCTTACAGGTGAGCATCTTAAGATAAAAGAGGAAGGGCAATCTGCATTCCAGCATGCAGAATTAACTGCCCCTGGGATTTGAGAGCAGACGTTCTGCATCAGACTTGCAAATGATCTTTCCCTCACACACTGGGGCTTACAATTTTCTCCAGGTGAGCAAGAGTACACCATGCTTTCTGCAGTTCCTGTGCTCCTGAAAAGTTATATCTGAATCAAAACCCTGCAAAGAAAACCACTTAACAAGCACTAAGGGAGCTCGCTACTTTATGAAAGCTGGCGATGAATTCTCTTGCAAAGCAGGGGACACTTTGGGATGTGCAAATTATTTCTCTTGTCAGTGTAGATTTTGAATGAGAGGGGAATGCGAGAGGGGAGGGGACTGAATGAAAAAGGTTCTACTTATCATGCATCCAAGAAGAGTCTTGCATAGACCACATCATCAAGATCATCAATCGTCATCATCATCATCACCAAGTGGTTTGGTTTTGTTTCTGTTTTTCAGATAGGGTCTCACTATGCGGCCCTGTCTGACCTGAAACTCTACTGTATGCACCAGGCTGGCCTCAATCTTATAATCCTCCTGCCTCTGCCTCCCAAATGCTGGGATTATAAGCACAGGCATGCACCACCATGACCAGCCAACAGTATTATTTTTTATTATCTGTTGCAGAGACCAATACAACTGAATTCTTTGACATACAGAGGATGCTGATAATCTGATTTATCATGAAGGCGTCCACACTGGTGGACTGGGCAGGTAAGGGCTCTGACACTCAAAAGTCCCTAAGTCTAAAATGGTGCTGGTGCTGGGTTACAGCAAGTGAGTAGAGGGGGCAGCAAACTGGCTGAGACCTCAGGTGGACGCCAGGGCCTGGACCTGGAAAAGACTTGACTCCTGGCATCTCTCAGAAAATGAGCGATAGAGAAGCCAACCAGTGATTCTCAGGAAGGTCTGTGACAGGCCAGAAAGGAGGTGAGTTGATAGATAACTCCCAAGGCAGCCTAGTGGTGAGGTAGGAGAACAGGGAACAGGGAAGAAGAGGAGATTCTAGATAGTAACACCAGAAAGAATACTGGAAAACCTTCTTCCGCTGAGCTTCATGTAAAGAACAGAGCATGCTCAAAAGAAGCCCACCATGGACAGTCATGGAAGAGGCAGATACTATGTAAATGACTCACGGAAGGTCAGGAGGGGCCTGTCCCTTTTTGTCTTGAACTAGGCCATGGTCCAGGTCTAAGGCAGTTCCAAGCTCATGTGTTTCTCTCCCTTAATAAACTATCTCCTTTCCTGTCACTATCCACATGCCTCTGTACAACTCACTATAAAGAGGCCAAGAGCCTAGAAACTCCAGAGAGTTCCCTCCTAACTCAAATCAATGCCTGTAAGAGTGGGGGTGAGAGCCCTCAATAATAGCAACAGAGCAACTCCCCAAGGTGGTGGGGATGAAGAACAGAACTGGAGCTCTTAGGAAGGATGTCTGGAGTCATTTTCCAATGTAGAAGCAGCAACACAACACACCCATGACAGAGAAAACTGAGTAAGTGGGAAGGGCCATGAAGAGAGAGCCAGCCCAGCTCTGGCTGCCATTCACATGGGAGTCAAGATGAGAGGCACATGGAGAGAGAGCAGTTGGGCAGCCACAGAGCAAGAGCAGTACGGGGCAGGGTCCCCAGCCCAGGACAACCACCAGCACTGTGAGGAACACGTCATGTCTACCCACTGGGTGGGGGGAGATGACATAAAAAGAAATAACTTTGCCAACAAAATGCTAGGCAGAGTACAGGGGTCCCACAAGTAGAGAGTGTGTGAACTGCTGAACTCATACATAGGTCAGCAGGTCATGGCCTGTGGTTGGGCAGAACATCATGTTGGAAGGGCATAGTGGAGGAAAGCTGTTCACTTCATGGCAGCCAGGAAGCAGAGGACAAGGAAGGATCTGGGGACAAAGTGTCCTCTCAGAGTCATGCCCCTGGTGATCTGCCTCCTCCAACTCAGTTCCACTTCTTCATAGCCCATTAGGCTATGAACTCATCAATGCATTAATCCATTGATAAGGTTAGACCCTCATGAGCCAGTCACCTTACAATAGCATCACCAGCTGTGGACTAAGATGAAGAAGCTGGCATGTTCATACATCAGCTTCTATCTGTCCTTTCTTCACAGCATCCATCCTAGCCTATCATATGCCCTGGCAGAGCAGGCTCTGTGTATCTGTGCTAGCAGTCTCTCTGGCAAAGAGATGCAGAAACAGGAAGATAGAGTGTTGTGCTTTGAATATGAAGTGTTCTCGCATAAGGCTCATGTGTGATGACTTGGTCCACAGCTGGTGATACTATTGCACGGTGACTGGAGGGAGAGGCTCGCACATGGACCCCCTCAGCACATCTACCAGGGAATCTAGATAAGAGACAACAGATGTCAAAATAGGACCCCAGCCTAGAAAGCTACTTGATCATAGCACATATAATTCATGGTATTTACAATTCAAGGAACAAGTGAGCTAAGAGCCACAGGGAGACGTTTTGTAACCTCCAGGAGAGATGAGATTGGGGGTATTGTGAGAATTCTTCCCTGGGGGAGACATAAACAATGTCCATCCCCTCCTCATAAGGTCCCAACGACAAACCAGAGTACAATTCTACCACAGTTCATCCTAGGGAACCAATGAGTTTATTACTTACAGAGAATGGGTAAGGGGTTGCAGGCAGGAGAGCTGGTGTCCCTAAAGTCATGGAAAATAGCTATTCTAGAATGTCTATACCCAGCATGGACAATATTCCCCACGGAGGGAGACCCTTTCTATTACCCTTTTCCAGCCTACATGTTCTAGCACCTCCCCTGAGAACCCCAGGCCATGTGACATTAGGGAAAACTACACACAGATGGCTGGGAAGGGCAGCTGGAATCTCAGGTGCAGGGTCCAATGACCCTCCCTATTTCCCCCTTCTATGAAGGAGTGACAACAGCCCACTGCCCCGAGATGGACTCTTGCAAGCAGGCACAGCCAATCTGATGAAGATGGCAGCTGTCCTTCAGGGAGGACTGTGCTCTACAAGGGGTCAGAACCAGGACATGATGCTGGGGATACAGAGAAGGGAATATGGACACACAGTGATGCCCAGGGGGCCATCAGCTGGCACTGAGCGAGAAGAGAGGGTAGGCTGTGCAAAGCGTGTGTTCAATGGAAAATGTCAGTGAGGCGGCTGGGGGTGGCAGCTGATCTGAGCGGTGTCTCCCTCTACAGCACATGGAAGGCATCTGGGGCTCAAGGAGTAGCGCAGGATGGACTGTTCAAGTTCATTCATTACAACGAAAGTCCAGGACTACTCAGCAGAGGATTAGACAGGAAAGACCACAGGTAAGGCTGAAACTGAAAAATACTGGTGCCAGTGGGGGAAAGAACAAAGTCTATTCAAGTGAAGGACTAGGAGTCACAGAGATCCTGGCAGACAGACAGACAGGGAAGCAGTCTCTATGTAGATTAATGTACTTTCTCACTCACAAATTTGAGATGGCCAGCTTCTTAATTCTTCTTCCTAAGACAAACACTTGTTGGGCTTTTTCCCAACAGAAGGAACTATTCAGTGAGATTTTCAAATATCTCCCAAGGGTAGAAGGGAAGCTCGTGTATCAGGAACCAATCAGTTTCTCTTTTTCTTGGATTATCCAGTACTCCACAATAGCCCAAGCCAGTCAATTCTGGGGGAGAAAGAGAAACCTATCCTATCCCCTGAACATACAAAAGTTCTGATTTTCCTTAAAAGCTCAGACTCATCTTTTGGTCCCCTTCATACCTGTGAAGTCTCTCTCTCTCTCTCTCTCTCTCTCTCTCTCTCTCTCTCTGTGTGTGTGTGTGTGTGCTTTCATTTTCAATAACCCTTGGCTGAGTGCTGAAGCCTTGCTTCTCCTTCCTTTTTAATCTTTTAAATTGGTAGAGAAAAAGAATCCATTCCTGCAACCTCGGATGACCTCACATGATAACATCAAACGCATCCTCAACACCACAAAAAAGCAACCATTAAAACTTCATTTTGTTTGTCATTTGCCAGGTATAGTGTGTACTCAGGAGGCAGAAAGGCAGAAGATCTTGAGTTCAAGGCTAATTTTGGCTACATACCAAGTGTAAAACTAGCCTGGGCTGCAAAATAAGACCTTATCTTTAAAACAATGAATAAAAGTCAGCAAAGATTAAAAAGAAGAAAACCCTGGGGCTGGAGAGATAGCTCAGTGGTTAGGAGCACGGGCTGCTCTTTCAGAACACCCAGGATCAATTCCCAGCATCCACATGGTGGCTAACAACCGTCTGTAACTCCAGTTCTAGGGGGTCTGACGCCCTCTTTTGACCTCCATGGGCATTTCACCACACAAGTGCACCTACATATATGCAGACAATACACATAAAATGCAAGTAATAAAGTTTTTTAAAGGAGAACCCCCCAGAAGAGGATTTTCAGCAGCTTACTGTGATCCAAATGAAGGCATTCTTCCATGTGGAGTCCACACCCAGGTCCAGCACCCCAATCTCTATGTGAGGTGTAGCAGGGAGTATATCTGGGGTAATGATGGGTCTAACTCTCTGTACCCAACACCATGGATGTGGTCATACCCAGTGTCATGGCTAATCTTGATTATCAACTTAACAGAGAATTTGGGATCACCTAGGAGGTGCACCCCTGGGCACTGTCTGGGAGGAGGTTTCCAAATAGGGGTAACTGAGGCAGGAAAACCCATCCTGAATGTGGGCAGCAACACCCTCTGAACTGGGGTCGTGGGCTGCATAAGGGGGAAGGAGGAAGCCATCTGAGCACCAGCATGCATATCTCTGCTTGGTCTTCCCAGATGTCAGGAGCCCCACTACAATGGGCTGTCCCCTTGTAAACCATAAGCCAAAATAAACTTCCCCTGCTTAAATTGTTTTGTACCAGGTACTTGGTCACAGAGATTGGGGTTGGGGGGAGTAACCAACATCCTGGTGTGCTGAACCTCCAGGGTATGGATTTCTAGAGCCTACGAACTTCCAGCCAGAAGAGTTCTCAACACTCAATGCACCTCTGCAGGGTGCTCTGCACAGAGAAACTGATCTGTCACTTACTTGTTCTCGAAGGGGCTCTGTGAACTCACAGAAAATAAGAATCACAGCTCCAAAGAACCAGTGGACTAGCCACTCCACTTCCCATGCAGCCAGAGCCCAGGGTGGGAGAGAAAGAGAGAGACTGGAGATTTCCCTGGAGACGGAACGACAATTTGCCCTACACTTTAAAGAAAACCGTCAGAGCTATGCAACTACCTTACTGTCACTGCAGGCTTGTGCTAAGAGAAGTTCATCTCTGAGCAGACCTATTCTTATAACTACCCCAAATCTGCTGCCAACCTGGCTTATCTGCTATGCTGGGCTGCAGACAGAGCCACCCGGCAGCACCAAGATTACCCCTGAATCTCCCCTTAAAGAACAGAGAACCTTCTCTTATGGAACGGCAAGCGAGAATAAAGCTCCAATTTCAAAAGGCTTTGAAAAGCGTTTCAGGGCAACAAAGTCAGCTCCACCGCCAGGGCACCTTGGTGCTCCAGAAAGTCAGCCACGCTCACCTGCATTCTACATCAGGCATCCAAGGCACTCTGGGTCTGTCCTGTGGATCAGAAAGACTATTGTACGATAAGTCAGGTTGCTTCTCCACAAAGGACACACAACCCATGGTGAAGACATCGGGACATCTCAACTTCTGCTTACCGGCTTTACATGCCAATGTCTGGCTTCAAGGAAATATCTGTAGGCAAGGATTTTTAAATCTGGAGGAAAACCACATGGGAATCTGAGTCTAGGTGAACATCAGAGGCCGGGATGTGAAAACACTGCTGAATTCGAGACAAAAGCCTGCCCTTACCACCCACCCTGCCCCAGCTGGCTACTTGCGGCAGTGGTACATGATCACACCTGCCGGAATCCCTGGGGGATGGGAAGGGTGCTCAGTGGCAAACATTCTCTCAGAGGACTTAGAAGGAAGGAAGAAATAGACCTTGTTCTCATCATGGCTCTGATATTAGGGAATCTCTCAGATCCTGTTTCATTTTCCATACAGAATAGTCTGGGATGCAGATCATGTGATCCCAGGGTCTCATCCAAATTTGGCATGCTGGACACTTGGCCTGCTGAAAGCTCCGCTCTCCAGGGCCTGGTCAACCTTACTGTAGTGCACAGTATCCTCAATGACAAAGCTGGAGTCAAGGAGCCCCTTGCCGCGCCTGACACAAAGTGCCCTCTGTAAGCCCTCTGCAGTCACGGATGGCAGCGAGGGTTCACTCCATAAGCAAGGACCTCCATCCCCATTCTTAAAAAGCAACAATTACTGAAAATAATTTTTTAAAAGTTAAAGATCGTGATTGTGTTTATTTTGAGACAAGGTCTCACGGATCCCTGGATGGCCTTGAATTTGCTATGTAGCTGAGGATGACCTTAAATTTCGGATCCTCCTGCCTCCACCTCCTGAGTGCTAGGATTACTGGCATGCACCACTATGCCCAGTGTATGTGGTACTGGGCATCGAAACCCAGGACTTCCGGCATGTTGGGCAAATACTCTACCAACACAGCTACATCCCCAATCCCTAAAAGTTAAAGATCTCCCCAGGCACCCAGAGAGACAGAATAGCAGTTTCTGGAGATCAGACCGACCAGCTAACAAATCAGTTTTGAAATCGATTTGTAATTTAGCTGAACAAGTGTTAACTGCCGTCATGAGTTTGATCGTTACTCTCTGTTTAAACGTCCTTATTCTTAGTCATACATTAATTTGCACTCACAATGGGCCATCGGTTGCAGTCAGGAAGCATAACACTGATGTTAAAATACAACAAACTAATGAAGACAGCAAAAAATTGTAATAATTACGCAAAATCTCCCCTGAATTATGTTTGCCCCCTAGGTAAGCTGCATCCATCTGATCAGAAACCGTAGATAGTACCTCTATCTAGAGGTCTCAGCGCTTCAAAATTGCAATGTTTAAAAAGGAAAATTCAGTGACAATTATACCCAATGGAGGTTTTCATTCCTTGGTAATAAAAACAGCCTACGCACACGCAATATGTTATTTGTAGCAAAGTGCTTACAAAAACAGCATGAGGCCTTTTTCTTATCTTGTCATTTAAAACATAATGCAAACATTGTAAAAAGAAAAATAAGACATTTGTGGGTTTTCTTAGTGCAAAATGCAAGAGTCTAAAACACCAGGTCATAGAAACTACTGCACTCTGTTTGATGTTGAACCACACAGTTAAATTCCAATCTGCATTTCAATATGTATTCAGCCCCCAACAAACATGTCATAATTTATTCGTTGGCAAAGCACGCTTTTTCTTGCATAACTAATTAAAAAGAAATTAAATTAACTAATGCTGGCAAAGCACTTACTGTGGCACCTAATATACAGAAAGCACAAAATAAATGTTAGCTACTATTTTTATTATTATAAAAGTGTTATCAGTTGTTAGGTGAGAATATTTTTAACTTTAATATATAACTGATATTATTAAATGCTATTTGTGGAAAAATATATTATAAATTTTACTAATACTGGTCTCACTACAATTTCTCTTTATTATATACCACTCAAAAAATACAGCATCGAGGAGATGGTTCAGTCAGTAAAGCAATCGTCACGTACATATGAGGACCTGAGTTCGAGTCCCAGGACCTATGTTTTAAAAAAAATAAAGCCAGGTATGGTGGCAAGTGCTTGTGATTCCAGTGCTGGGAAGGCAGAGATAAGCAGATCCCTGGGGCCGGATCAGTCTAGCCAGTCTAGCCAAATCAGAGAGCTCCAGGTTCAGTGGGAGACCTGGTTTCAAAAACTAAGGTAGAGAGGGCTGGAGAGATGACTCAGTGGTTAAGAGCACTGGCTGCTCTTCTAGAGGGCTCAGGTTCGGTTTCCAGGACCCACTTGCTGGCATATATTCATACACATAAAAAAATGAAATAAAAATAAAAATAGATAAAATATTTTTAAAAATAAGGTGGAGAACAACTGAGTAAGACACCCAACATCCATCTCTGGTTTATACACGCACACACGTGCACGCACATATTCCCCCACAGGAATACACACACATATATACAAAGAGAAAGAAGAAAAAAAAAAGGTTGAGTGACAGCTGTGAACCACACTACTGACCTGCCAGGCAAAATGAGCCCCTTAGGGCAATAGTGGCATGACTGTTATGGGGATAACCAACTGCTTTCTGCTTGGGCTGGAGGCTCAGTCCGTAGCCTTCGTAGAAAGAATGTGTGCCTAGTATACAAACATGATCAAAAGTCTGTGGCTTGAGAGGTCATAGGCCCTAGTGGGAAAGCTAGTTTATTAATTTGTTAAATGGACATGATGTGCGTAGTAAATTGCCCTCTAAGTATTTATGTTTCTGTGCTAGATTAGTGCTGTTGTCAGTGTTGGTCAGACAAGCTTCTTTTCACAGTGAGTGGTAGTTGCTCTTAACAGAGACTCTTAACTGGTCAAAGTGCTGAAAATAAGAGACTGCTGAACGCTCAGTCATAAATTGGGCATCTCTATCATGCCTTCAAGTTTCAGGGAACACTGCAGAACAGGAGGCAGGAAAACCTAAGAGTTGGAGGGGGGTGAGGTGATATGGAATGCTATCTTATGGACAGGACATGACTGTTTCACTCTTGAATTCTTACCAAGTACTAGCATATGACTTGCAGAAGGTTGGGCCCATTAACATTCTGCCACGGATGGGAGGTGCCACAAGGCCCTGTCATAACCCCCTGAGGACTTACAGGCAGTTAATGGTTGCTAGAAAGAAGGACCCTCAAAACCCATTCCTCCCTGAGGGTGTATAGGTGGGTAATGGTGGCTGGGAGAGATATTTCTTTCTGTGGGAGCCATCACTAAGCTGCCCAGGCTCCTGTAAGCAATGCTAATGAAACTCATTGGTTGAGAGAGAGAGAGAGCAAGAGAGAGAGAGACAGAGAGAGACAGAGAGAGACAGAGACAGAGAAAGAGACGGAGAGAGACAGAGAGAATGAAAATAGGGATAATTTGGAAGAAGGGTATCAGTATAAGTGGGAAAGAGGATCACAGGAGTGAATATGATCAAAATATACCGTGTACGTGTATTAAAATATAATTAAACTCATTACTATAGATAATATATGTAAATAAAAACTCCTATAAAAGAAAATGTTATACTAAGTGAAGTAGCACAAATGCAGAAAGCAAGCGATGTATGTTCTCCGTCACTTGTGGATTATATGTGACTATATAAACTCTGACGTAACACCAGGAACCAGGTAAAGGCAAAGGACACATGGAGGTAAAGGACAAGAAACAACCTGAAAGGGAGACGTATGGAAGAGATGTCACCTGAGGGGGGTGGAAAAAGTGGGAGTAATTGGCAGGGAGGAGAGGAGGGAGGGACATGCAGGGACCATAGTGTGGGGGAGGGAGGGAAGTTGGAAAGGAAAGATGGCAGGAGTCGGGAGGTATTGGGGGGAGAGTGGGAATAAAGGGGGCACTGTGACTAGGGAGGGAAGGAGTAGGGAAGACAGATGGGAGAAAAAAGAGTGGAGATGAGTGAATCTCGGGGGCAGGAAACCTAGAGGGAAAAGTGATGCCCTAGAAACTACGAGAAATGCACAGAGTGTCTGAACATGAATGCGTATGTGTACCTGGGAGCTGCTTGGCAGGGAACACAGTGCCAGACAGGAGAAACCTCCCTTAGAGTGACAAGCATGCAGTACAGCACGCCTCAAAGAAGCTTCTTTTTGCAACAGATGGAGGCTACTGCAGAGTTGTACATCTGGTCAGGCACAGAGCACATACACCTGGGAAGTGCCCAGTGCTAGGTGACATATCTGCAGTTGAATCTCTGTAACTAAGGCTCACAGAATATAGCGGAATAAAGGGTAGAGAGAGGACTAATGCGCCCCTCAATGCTCACCAGTGAGGCTTCCTTGTACATCAGAGTGTGATGCACACAGAAGGCCACAACTGGCCAAGTTTTGGAGACTAACAGACTGTAGAGTGTAGGATGGGACTCCTGTATGGAACCTCACCCACACACGGCTCAGGGACCATTGCGGAAGAGGAGGCGGAAAGATTGTAAGAGGCAGAGCTGGTTCATGAACATAGGGAGGTGGAGGCCTCCAGGCCACTGGAGGCTTGTTCATGTGAGCCTGTGGCAGTGGTGACATCAAACTCAGGACCCGTGTCAGCTCAATTAAATAAGGGCCTGAAGAGGAGGTGAGAAATAGGTGGCAGGTCAGCACTAGATTGAGAACTATTTGAGACTGGCTGTTGCTGGGTGAGGGAGAGTATGACTTACATCTGACCACTGGGTGGGCTGTCTAGATGCCAGTGGATGCATTTACACTGAAGGACATCTGGGTGCAAACACCTAAATGAATAGGACTCGGCATGTATGACAGAGTGCATAGGGTTCAGTGGGGGGATAGAGGGAGGCATGGATGGGGGAGGGGGTCTGGACTTGAGTGGGAAACATGAAATTTTAAAAGCTTAATTAAAAAAAGAAAAAGGAGGTAATAATTGACTAGAGTGAGGCTTCTTTTTTTTTTATGTGTATGAGTGTATTGCCTGCATGTATGTAAGTACGCCCATATCATGCAGTGCCCATGGAGGTCAGAAGAGAGCATTGGATCCCTTAGAACTGGAGTTATGGAAGATTGTCAGCTGCCATGTGGGTGCTGGGATTTGAACCCAAGTCCTCTGCAAGAGCAGCCAGTGCTCTTAACTGCTGAGCCATCTTTGCAGCCCCCAGAATGAGACTTCTAAGACGCATAGCTGCTATGTCACCCACGGGACTTCTTGTTGGTACAATTGCCTTTGGGTCACCCATCGTCCTGTAAGTAACCCCAATAAATTCATTGGTTCAACCAAGCCAAAAAAAAGGCTGAATGGTTTTATTTTTGTCGGAGTTTTGTTGTTGTTGTTGTTTTTGTTGTTGTTGTTGTTTGCTTGCTTGTTTGTTTGTAGACCTAGAGATGCAAACCCAAGACCTTTCAGTTGCTAGACTGTAGCTCCATGAAGAGTCTCCACCCTATTGATCAAATGATTTTGAAAACTCTTATGAGGGCTGAGAGATGAACTTACTGCAAAGGCAGTTCATGTGATCAAAGAGAAAGTTGACAAACAGCTGCTGGGAAAAAAAGTAGTTGATTGTTGCCCATTCCCTCACTCTTGCTCTGTGCCCCGGGAGCTGACCTACACAGATAACATAAATGGGTTTTCCTCCCCTCTGGCTTCCAGTTCAGCCAGTGGGATGCACTGGGAGACTAGAGAGAGGATGGAGGGGAAGTTAGAGAATGTATTCCTACATCCCTTCATTACAGGCATCAGTTTAGCAGTAGCCACATTTCTCTACCTAAAGCTACAATGGAGTGAATCCTTGCCCTGGCTTACAGCTTCTACTGAGTTCCCAAAACAGCTCCTCTTGTTCATCTTCTTGTCTAGGGGAAGCGGCGGCTTACTGCTCTTCCTGGACCCTGACTGTATCACCACCCTGTTGCTATTCCCTGCCTCCTCACAGCTTCAGAAACAGGTCTTTCATCACCTCCTTCCAGATACACTGGCCTTTCTCTGGTGCTGAGGTGGAACCAGGGCCTCCAGCCTCCTAGGAACATGTCTACCCCTGAGCATTAAACTACCTGGGCCCCGACCTCTCTTTAGCTACTCTTTTGAGCGTGACACTTTTCTTCTGAATTTCATAATAATCAATACTGGAAGTGGCTCCAGGAAACAGGTCTTCAAAATGAGATTTAAGAATTGAGTTACTGGACTGGAAAGACGGCTCAGTGGCTAAGAGCACTAGCTGCTCTTGCAGGGGACCCAGACTTGGTTCCCAGCATCCACATGGTGGCTAACAACCATCCTTAACTCCAGCTCCAGGGGATCTAACGTCCTCTTCTGACCTCCCCGGGCATTGCACAACACAGGTACACTTTCATGCATGCAGGCAATATACTCCTACACATAAAATAAAAATAATAAATAAAATATTTTAAAAAGAGAATTGAATTACTCGTTTGATAAGGTTCTTTCGTGTGTGTGTGTGTGTGTGTGTGTGTGTGTGTGTGTGTGTAGGCACATACACACCTCAGTGTACGGGTAAAGGTCAGAGAACACACTCAGGTGTTGGTCTTTGCCTTCTACCTTGTTTGATACAGTCTCTCTTCTTCACTGCCATGTTCACCAGGCACAGGAGCCTCCCTCCACCTCCCAGAAGCACTGGGATTGCGGATGTTTGTGCTGCTGTGCCTGCTTTTATGTGGGTTCTGGGGATCAGAGCTCAAGTCTTCCTGTTTGCATGGCAATTGCTTTACCCACTAAGCATCTCCCCAACTCCTGGTATGCTTCATGATGAGGACAGATGAGGTTGCCATGTGAGGCATAACAATTCCAGTGATCACTGATGGAGCAAAGGCAGTGTCAGCAGCTGCGGTGGCTCTGTGCAGACGTGACTGCAGCAGTGGCGACCCCAGGATGGGCTGCTTCTGACTGCTCTTGAGAGAACACACAGCAAAGAACAGACGAAACCACGAACCGCTGAGCAAACAGACCATCAGCAGGAACCAAGACGATGTCATGATGGTTTTTGAAGGAGTCCATGATCACTGATAGGTGCAGAGCAGGTATGGCTTAGGGTCAGGCTCAGAGCCTATGTGTGCACATTACAGTGTGGCAGCGCCAACCAATACACATCTCTGTCAACTCTCTTATGCCAAAGAAGTGGTCCTCAGTCTGGAGTGATTTGCCTCCTAGAGGACATATAATGATAGCTAGAGATACCTGGGGTCATCAGAGCTATGGGGTACTACTGGTGAGAAGCCAGAGATGATATAAACAACTCATAAAACACAGGCTCACACACACACACACACACACACACACACACACACACACACACACACACACACACACACACACACACATTCAGCCCTACACATTAGTAGATACCAAGGAGCAAAACCACTGTGCTAAGGTCAGGACATCGGAGAAGGTGATGTAATACCCTGACGCATAGGCTAGAGGCAGTCAGGTAGAAAATTTCAAATCATTATTTATTCCTGAAATTTCTTTGTTGGTCAAGGCACTGAATCACGTCTTTATCTTCCCTTAAAAAATAAAACCTAGCATTCAGTTATTGATCCAACAAATTCAGGTCAGTGAAAATAATCAGAAACCATTTGCTCTTACATGGCAGGGGCAGTAGTATGCCTTCCTGGTTTTATCTGACAGTGATGATCGACTCTCCTGTTCCCTGTCACAATATAGCCTGTTTTCTGTCACAATACCATCCGAATTGTCTGGTTAGCCTATAGAAAATGACAGTAGTCTCTTACATTAATTTCATTATGCTAATTAGACCTATTGAGAAGGAATGAATAATCCAAATGTACATTTTAGCCAGACATGTGCATGCCAGAAAACCCTGGAACAGTTCAAGGACCCGACTATTAAGTGAAGATCCTAAAAGTGCAGTAACAACACAGGCAGAAACCCCATAAGTGACAATAACGTGACTTCTCCTTTCACTCCCCGCTGCAAAAAAAAAAAAACATGCCACTTCATCTCTTTGGACTGGGGGAACCATCCCAGGCCTGGGCATCCTGCTCCAGCTGCTTGCTAGGTAAGCAGTAGGTCTTCCAGTTTGAGAGGGGTCTAGATGAAGAGGCATTTCTATAGAAGGTCCTGGCTATAAACTGCATTATCATTTTGTGCCTCAGGATATCCAGTCATAGTAGAAATATCTGCAGCAGATAGGGATATTATATAGAGCCTCTAGCACTCTCCACTAGGGGAACTAACACAAACGCTGAGCTTTTAGAGTTAAGAATTCCTCTAACAGGGTTGGGAACTTTACAGTTATTTATTCTCTATGTTTGACTAGTTGTGGAACTTTGTAATAGTCTCCATCTGTTGCAAAAAAAGTCAGAATTTATGTTGGTCAGTCTAGAGAAGTGACAGAGGTCAGTTCTCTGGGGTCTATAGGGGCTAGAGAGGTGGCTCAGTGGTTAAGAGCAGCTGCTGCTCTTCTTAGAAGAACTGAGTTTGTCTCCCAGCACACATTCTGGGTAGCTCACAACCTCCTGTAACTCCAGTTCCAGGGGATCCAACAACCTCTTCTGGCCTCTTCAGGAAATTACACATGTCTAAATTCACATGGATACACACACAAACACACACACACACACAGAGTAAGTAATGATTAAAAATAATAACAAATAGCCAGGCGTGGTAGCACATGCCTTTAAACCCAGCACTCAGGAGGCAGAGGCAGGCAGATCTCTGTGAGTTCAAGGCCAGCCTGGCCTACAGAGTGAGTTCCAGGACATCTGGGGCTACAGGGAGACCCTGTCTCCAAAAAAAAAAGAGACCAAAACAAATAATAATAACAAATCTTAAAAAGAATTCTGGGGGTGGAAAGATGGTTCAGCGGCAGCTAACAACTGTCCTTAACTCCAGTTCCAGGGGATCCAACTCTCTCTTCTAACCTCTGAAGACATTGCATGACACGGGCACACTTACATACATGCAAGCAACACACTAATACACATAAAATAAAAATAAATCAATAAAATTTTTTTAAGAATTCTGCCAATACCAAGTTCTCCATTTGTAAAAGCCACTTCTAACTTCCCACTAAGCCCCGGCCAAGACCAAGCAGCAGATTACGAGAAGCCAAATGACTATGTGATCCAAACCACCTGCCATGAACCAAATGTGTAATCTGTTGAATCATAAGGTTGAATATATGCATATATGCAACAGAAAACTGAGAGAGACAGAGAGAGAGAGAGAAAGACAGAGACAGAGACAGAGACAGAGAGTGTGTGTCATGGAGATATTGGTGAGTTTATCTATCCCACTGACTGATGGAAGATCTCCTAGGTGTACAGTTGACAAGCCTCCAGTGTCATGTGTTAAAAGCTTGGTCACCAACCTGTCTACTGGGAGGCAATTAAACCTCTGGGAGTTGGGACCTAGAAGAAGGAAATCCCCTGGTGGTGTGCCTTTGAAGAGACAATTGGGATTCCAGCCCCTCTTTTTTTTCTCTCCACTTCCTGTCTTCCATGAGTTGAACAGCTTTATTCTACCACATTACTCTTACCATAATGTGCTGCCTTGTCACAGGCCCAGTGCAACAGGACCAACTGATAAATAGACAGAAACCTTCATAGCTGTTGAGCCAAAATAAACCTTTCCTCCTTATAAGTTGATTAGCTTAAGTATTTTGTCACAGTAATGGAAAATTGACAGACACACTAGATAAACAGGAATCACCTTTAAAATGGGGAGGAAAATTAAAAAGAGTTAAGTACTACAGTGGAAAGGTATCCAACTATTAAAGATACTTAGGAAGAGTCTGGCACAGCACAGGATTGTTTATGATAAAAAGTTCAGAAGAAAAATCAAAATACAGAATTATGTATGATAAAATATGTGAAATGCAGAAGAGCCACAAGCCCCATTAGGAAAGCAATATAACTGTAAACCCCTTAAAGCAGCTAACTGGCCCTAAATTGTCAGCCCGGCCTTGCTCAAGCCGTATCAACTCGTCACTCGTCACTCGCTGGACTGAGAGACTGTTTATGGAGCCCACCTGTCTCCTCTAGTGCTATAGATAACTCACTCACCTGCCTGAGCAAATAATCTTCAGAAAAAGAGACCATAAGGACACCAGGCCCTGGCATGGAGTTAACTCTTAGAGCTGTGTGCAGTGGAGTCCCTATATAAGACCAGACTGCTCCCCATTTCAATGCAGATATTATCATTCCTCGAGGAAGAGCTCACCAGCTTTTGCTGGGTTCTCTGTGTCTAGGGAGCACATTCCCTGCCTGTTACAAGTCTGGCCCTAACTCTTATTTCTAAACTTTAAACTCCTTCCTTTTTCTGCCCTCCTAAATCTAACAATGTATAAAACATGCTTTACATAATGTGAAATGTATTTTTTTTTTTTGTCTTTTTGAGACAAGGTCTCCCTGTAGTCCCAGCTGGCCTGGAACTCACTATGTAAACCAGGTTTGTCTTCAACTCACAGAGATCCACCTGCCTCTGCCTCTCAAATGCTAGAATGAAAAGCGTGTGCCACTAGGCCTGGCCAGATCTTCCATTAAATTTGTTTTAAAAAAATAAATAATTGAAAATTTCATACGTGTATATAAGATGTTTTGATCCAATCCATACCCACTCCCTCTCCTCCAACTCCTCCTATATCTTCCCATCACTTTTTTTCTGATAACTTCATGTACTTTTTCTTCTGTGATCCACCTGCCTCTGCCTCCCGAGTGCTGGGACTAAAGGCGTGTGCCACCACGCCTGGCCGTGAAATGTATTTTTTAAAGACTAGAAGGGGATTCACCTGTGCATGTCCATAGTGGGACACGGAGTGACCTTTCTCTGTATTTAACAACTTCTTACACTAAGAAAAAAGTTCTTTATATCTTGTTATAACCATCTTAATTAATAATAATTAATAATATTTTAATTGTAATTAAAATAATATTTTAATTGTATGTGTAATGTGTGAGCATATAGGCATGTTGATGTGGGTACATGTGTGTAAGCACACAAGCATATGTGTGCATGTGGAGGTCAGAGGTCAACCTTAGGTACTGTTCTTCAGGAGTGGTCCACCTTGTTTGTGTTTTGAGACAGGTCTCCTATCAGAACCTGGGGCTCAATGATTTGACTAGGCTGGCCTTCCAGTGAGCTCCAGGAACATACGTGCCTCCTCCTCCCTAGCACTGGGACCACAAGCAAATGCCACCAAACTTTTTACATCGATGCCGAGGATTGAACTCAACTCCTCATGCTTGGTGGCAAGCACTTTACTGACTGACCCATCTCCCAAGCCTCAAATTCACATACTATTTACTGAATAATTAAGCGTGGGGATCCTTCTGTAACACTGTATACATATGCATTGGAAGGATCTTTTACCTTTACCTGGCTATTCTTCCAGAGCACTGCATTCGATGTGACCTTGTGTACAGTTCCTAGTGCTCAGATTGTTTGTACATCAGTTTCTCTGTATTAACAACATACAACTTTACTTGGGAAATTCACAGGAGGAAGCTGAAGTGTGGGAGGTGATTATAGGAGCCAGAGTTGCATAGACGTTAAAGCAACAAGAATCCTTGAAGCTGGAAGCCACTTGGATGACTGTAGTTGGCTTTTCAGAGGAAGCTGTGTACCAAACTAGAGCAGATTAGGCCTTCAGAACCACCAAGAATCACATCCAGTTAGGGTTAGAGTTAGTGATAGGGTTAGGATAGGGTTAGAGTTAGGGTTAGGATAGGGTTAGGGTTATGTTAGGGTTAGAGTTAGGATTAGGGTTAGGATAGGGTTAGGGTTAGTGTTAGGCTTAGGATAGGATTAGGATTAGGATAGGGTTAGGGTTAGAGTTAGGATTAGGGTTAGGATAGGGTTAGGGTTAGTGTTAGGCTTAGGATAGGGTTAGGATTAGGATAGGGTTAGGGTTAGAGTTAGGGTTAGGATAAGGTTAGGGTTAAAGTTAGGGTTAGGATTAGGATTAGGATTAGGATAGGGTTAGGGTTAGTGTTAGGTTTAGGATAGGGTTAGGGTTAGTTTGCCAACTAACTCTAGGTGCATGAGGTGTGCCAGCTCCCCCAGAAAGCAAAAACCAAGCTCTTCTGAGCACAGACACATGAGCTGCATTGGAAAATGCCAAAGGTAGTACACATCTTCATCTGCGGCCTGATCAGGAGCAGGTGATCTATCTGCCCAAAGCCTGAGGGTCCGAGCCTACCACGCGTCAGCTCTGCACAGAGGCTCCAGTTTTGCCAAGGCCAGTCACACCAGAAGCCCTTGTGAGCTGTGAGCTCCCGGGTACCTTTCTCTTTGGTCTCGGCCTTAATGAACCTCATTCTCAGCTCTTGCACGCTGTGCCCTTTAACACTGTCCCCACAGTCACCTTCTCTCCCTGTTCTTTTTACCTTATACCCCAAGCATTTCATCCACCTGGGGCCCACTCTAGCTTGTATTCTGATTCCAAATTTCACATGTAATTTAGTATTTGATCTCCCCACTGGGAAGGAAGGAATCTATTTTGTTTGTAAGATTTCTTTTTCTTTCATTTTTTATTATTGTTTATTATTATTATTATTATTATTATTTGTGTGTGTCTATGACTTCATGTAGGTATACAGAGTCAGAGGACAACTTTGTGGAGTCAGCTGTCTCCTGCCACCTCTAAGCGGGTTCCAAAGATCAATCCCCAGGCCTTTGCAGCAAGTGCCCCAGACCCAATGGGCCATCTCACCGGCCCCTCAGTTTGGAGGACTAATCTGTAATGCCTTTTCTGTCCTAGCCCCACAGCCCCCTGAGCACAGTCAAGGCCAAAGAGTCCAGTGTATTATTTAGAGAATGTATCAAAGTGTGAACCTGGCATTCACCAACAGGACTTACTTTAGAAAAGTTTCCAAAGACAAATCAGATCCTCCCAGATACCATCACTTACTCTAGGGGGAAAATGGGAGTCTTAGCTAGTGGTGTGTGCCAGAGCTGTGGAGGCAGAGCATTCTAGTCTCTTTGGGTAGACTTTGCGGCACCCAAGAACACAAGCCTTTCACATCTGCCCTGCCTGGTACCAGTCACCAAAGAGTCCTACTCAATATTCATAGCATGCGAAGATACACAGCCTGAGGAAAAAGCTTCTCAGAGCCCCCCCCCCCCCCCCGCCCACTGAAGCGCACCATAGGCCTTCTGCGCTGTGGAAGGCAGCGGGTTTCTCCAAAGACCTGTCCCCTGAGGGCCTGAAAGTCAAAAGCGAGCATTTTAATATTTCAGATACTCCATTCATAAAAGAGAACTAACTTAGAACAAGTACCATTACTTTCTGAAGAAAGTCTGTCTATACCTACAGAAGCAAAATGGTTTCCAGTAACTGAGCCATGGCTAACTTGGGGTCTGTTTGGGTGTTGTCCAACGACGAGCCAGGAAGGATCTCTGGGTTCCTGGCCTGAGGGAGCTTAGGTGGTGTGGTGGGTCACTCACCTTACCAAGGCCAAGCTGTGTAACCCTTTTACTTCATCCTACCCTTTATCATTACAGCCCTAGTAGCAGTCCACCTGTTATTCCTACGCGAAAGGGGTCAAACAACCCTCAGTCTAAACTCTCTCCAAAACCTCCTGTAGAACTGATCTCAGAAGGGCCTCAGCACTCCAGAGCTTCCTCCCCTTCATTCCAAAGCAAGGAGGATGCCCATAATATGGGCAGAGCACTACCAATGACCACATGACTCTTCTAGAAGGCTCACATCCAGAGGCAGCGGGAAGACAAGGCACGAGCAGCCGACACGAGATGCAAGGTGACACTGTAAAAGGCTCCAGTGAAGGTCTTGTGTGTTGTGAAGAAGCTGCGTCTTGTGTCTAAGGCAGGCAGGACTCTAGAGATCTCCATCAGCCTGTGGTCCCCATCTTGAACTCTTAGACTTGAGCCGAGGTAAATCATTCCATCCTGCAGGGAAGCTCATTAAGCTCAGCATAGTAAACAATTTAAGAGCTTCAAGAAGTCCCTGAAATTGACCAGACTCACTAGGCCGTCTTCCCTCTAGTATATAAAAGCCCTGAGGACTGCTGAGAGACACCCAGACCAGTCGAGCTGCCTGAAGGAGGCCAGCTGAGCCGCCTGGAAAAGACACTCTCCAGCCTTCTGAGCTGCCTTACTACAGATTGTGCGGCATATCCCGGGTTTCTGCTTCTGTGAGCCGCCACCCAGGCTGGGCTGAACTTTTGCTATGCAGCCTTCTGAGTCATTTCTGCTCCTGTAAGCAACCCTTCACCCACACTCCTGATAGGAACCCTATAAAGCCAAATTCTCTCCTGTAGGCCGGTGTGCTCGCTCTCTCGGCTTCCAGGCCCCATGCCGTCTTTACGACCCACCCACAAAACCAACACAATGTCCCTCTAAGCTATAGTTTGGGGAATAAAGATATTTATTTGGGGGGGCTGGAGAGGTGGCTCAGCAGTTAAGAGCACTGACGGCTCTTGCAGAGGACCAGGATTCGATTCCCAGCACCCACATGATGGCCACAAACCGTCAACTCCAGTTCAAGGGGAATCCAAAGCCCTCTTCTGACCTCCGTGGTGTCACATGACATGGGTGCATTCACATACATGCAGGCAACACACTCATACACATAAAAATAAAAATAACAAAAAATATATTTTTAAAGATATTTATTTGGGCTCGCCAACAGAGCTTATGCTATCTGGGAGGAGGTCACTTGCAAAGACATGGACACCTGTGGGCCCTTTCCCATACATCTTGGCTGAGCTTTCAAGATCCGTGCTCGAAGGAGCACTGGCCAAGACGGCGACTTCCCACCTTCTCCCCGGCTTCCTCCGTGTCTGTCCTTAGACCCGCCCCCTCATGCAGCTGAAGCTGACGGGTTGGGTGGAAGGGGTGACCGGCTCCCCCTCTGGCTAAGGAGTCTCTTAGGCTTTAGGCCTAGTTCTTTCGGAGGACACGCCCATCCAACAAACCCCAATAGAACTCACTGGTTCACCAAGTTGGACTTCGGTGTTCTTACTTTGATCTGTCATGAATTCCCTATCTGAGGTGAGTAGAGGCTTGTTCACACCTCCCCAGGAATAGTGCCACACAACAGACCCCCAGAACAAACCCCAGATCCACCTCCTTGGCTACATGCCTAGTTCAAGCCCTTCACATGCCCTTTGGGTGACAGCTACAGCTTCTGAATTGCTCTCCTGTCTTCCCCCTTTATCCCCTAATGATCGATTCCCCTTACGGTGACCAGAAAGATCCTCTCTTAAAAAAAGAATTGTATTTTTACAAATATTCCTCCTTTGCCTGAAAGCATTCTACAGCTGCCTATTGCTCTTAAAAAACAATCAAATTGATCCCAGAGCGAAGGTGCCCACCTGCCCCTCCCCCCACCACACCTCCTTGAACTTCAACAGCCAGGCTCATTCCCGTCTCTGGCCCTGTCCTAGGTTCAGAAGTAGGATCTGAGAAGAGGCCCATGTGCAAATGAGTTATCAGGGAGCTGTGGGCTCATTCCCGTCTCTGACCCTGTCCTAGGTTCCCTAGAAGTAGGATCTGAGAAGAGGCCCATGTGCAAATGAGTTATCAGGGAGCTGTTCCTATAAGGAGCCAGAAAGGAAGCCAACAAGAAGGCCAGGAGGAGGAAGGGGCCCAAGGAGTGAGCAGTGTATGGCCGAACCCCACAGATGGTGGCTGTGGTTCACATCCTCACGGGAGCCCTGGAAACAGAGTGCATCACTCCTAGGGGCCGTGTGCACTAGAAGTGAGGTGGCTGGCAGGTGCACAGCCTTACACCCATCCATCATTCATTGAGGCTTTAATCCCCAGGGGGGATTAAAAATTCCCAAGTCCTTCCTGTTTCAGCAAAGGGGCACAATCTTAGGAGCCTGAGGTCAGTCCATTGATGATCTGCAGGCCTGGGGAGGAGAAGAGGGGTGGGAATGAGTGGGGGTGTGGGCACAGGGACATGGGCAGAGCTGCAGCAGCAATGGGGTCTCTGTGTCTGGTTTGTCTCTGCCTCCTCCCACAGCTCCCTCCCATCATTAAGGCGTCCACTGAAATGTCACTGGTTCCATCTGCCTAAAGGAACCGTCCCTCACACAGCCTTCGTCATCTCGCTGTACTTCAAGGTTCTCCATGGTCCAAACCGCTATCAGAAAAGATCCTTTTCTTTCTTGGTCTCTTGTTCATCGGCAATGTCACCCACTGGAGTGGCGGAGTAGAGACCTGGCTTGGCTCAGCCTCCTCTTCATGCCTGTGCGCCACACAGGGGATGTTTTCAATGCTTTCTCTTAGTGCTACCTGACATCACAGCAAATTCCACAGCTTCTGGTCGACACATTTGAGAAGCACCTGGGTAACATTTATTATACTGTGATGCTTACAGCTCAATTAATTCACAGGAAAACCCAGTGTCTACTATCTTATCTTACGTGTCACGAGACCGAGACTGTAGCTGCTAACTAGTTCAAGGTCATAGGGCTAGGATGAGGCGTAGACAGAGTGTCCAGCCAATGGCAAAGAGCTTCAGTAAGGGTGAGTGTGAAAGCGAAAGAATTTAATTGAGCCTCGGAGAAAAGAGAGCTCCCAAGAGCAGTGTGGTGGGGTTCCAAGAACTCCTGCCCAACAGGAGGGTCCCAAGAGAAGGTTACTGCTGTCCCGCTCTTGCTGAGGGTTTTAAAAGGGACTTTGAGACGAGGAGGAAGGCTGTAGCCATGAGCTACCGGCCAGTCTTTCTCGGGGGTTTTCATGGAATCGAGGATGTCTTTAGCTACTGTGAGCAAATGGAACAGGCCCAGTGTCTACTATCTTATCTTACGTGTCACGAGACCGAGACTGTAGCTGCTAACTAGTTCAAGGTCATAGGGCTAGAATGAGGCGTAGACAGAGTGTCCAGCCAATGGCAAAGAGCTCCAGGGACTGTGCTTCAGTAAGGGTGAGTGTGAAAGCGAAAGAATTTAATTGAGCCTCGGAGAAAAGAGAGCTCCCAAGAGCAGTGTGGTGGGGTTCCAAGAACTCCTGCCCAACAGGAGGGTCCCAAGAGAAGGTTACTGCTGTCCCGCTCTTGCTGAGGGTTTTAAAAGGGACTTTGAGACGAGGAGGAAGGCTGTAGCCATGAGCTACCGGCCAGTCTTTCTCGGGGGTTTTCATGGAATCGAGGATGTCTTTAGCTACTGTGAGCAAATGGAACAGGATCAGGGCATATCCTGACTACCTGGTGAGGTCTAACTCTTCCCCTCGTGTGTGTGTGTGTGTGTGTGTGTGTGTGACGTGTGTGTGTGTGTGTGTACACAGCACGCACATGCATGAGTGTTCCTGTGTGTGTATGTGTACAGCGTGTACATGCATGGGTGTGTCTGTGTGTGTGCGTACATCTGTACAGTGTACACATGCATGGGTGTGACTCGTGTGTGTGTGTGTGTGTGTGTTGGAAGGGGAGTTGGAGCCAGAGGGACAGACATATAGGCAGTGATGGCTGTCCTACCTCACAGCATAGAGATTTTCCTCCATTCAGAATGAAACTTCATTACCCCAAACATCACCCTCCTGGATAAACAGGAATGTTGCCCACCACGGGAATCAGTTCCCTAGGGGGACACCAGAGTCAGCACACTGATTCCTGTCACATTGTGTTTATACTGCCTCAGCTCAGCTCAGGGATATGTGCACACATGCATACATACGGACATGCACCTGCCTGCCAAGCATGCCAGTCCCACCTCCCAGTCAGGCCACAATTACAGCAGTTCTAAACTACTGCAGACAAGTCATGGGGGTTACATCGTACCTTCTAATTAGCATTACACACTGATTATCTGAGGCTATTGATATTAGCTTTAATCAGTAATTACAATTCTCACATAAAATATTTAATAACCATTCATAACACAAGAAATTTGATTAGGGACAGAGCATTTTCCTTGAATTTCCACATTGGTCTCCAGGAAGCTCAGCTGGGTTTATTCTAAGCAGGAGCAAACACAGTCAACAAAATTACCCAGAAATGCAGTAGAAAATAGCCGACTGGATTCACCCACCTCCACACCTCAGAAAGATTCAACAAGGGCTAGAGAATTAGGCTAAGGCCACAGACACGCACCTCACAAAGGGGAAACTCAAGTACCAGCAAACTTACAGGAAAATATTAGCCTTGCTAGTAATCAAGAAACATCCATTTAGATCAGAGCCAGTCTCTACGTCACACCGGCAAAGACAATTTACTAGTAATTCTGCTGTGGTTGGTAAAAATGTGTCCCAGGCCACTCCAGTTTTATCTGCCTCTTTCTTCCCTGTAGAAAGGAATCAGTTCCCACCCCACCTTCTGCAATCACAAGGCAGGAAGTAGGAAAGTTGCTTTCCTTCTGTCTTCCTTTTGCTCTCCGGTTTGGTGTAAGACAGGGTTTTGCTATATAGTCTAACCCTTGCCTTGAAGTAACCACCTTCCTGCCTCAGCCTCCTGAGTGCTGGGATGACAGGCACATGCCATCATGCCTACTAGTTTTCAATCCACCTACAGCAAATGGCCAGAGGCAAACCATGGATTCAAGATGGGCCATCCTAGATCTCTATCCCACCAGCAGACCTCTGTGACTGAGCAAGGACAGGCATGTGACCTAGCCCTGTGATCTTTCAACTTGGGATCAGAGGATAGCTTCTAGCCCTGTCTAGTTAGAAAGCTGCTCAACAGTTAAGGGCACTGGCTGCTCTTGCAGAGGACCCAGATTCAGTTCCCAGCACCCACATAGTGGCTAACAACCATCCTTAACTCCAGCTCCAGGGGAAATCCAGCACCCTCTTCTGACCTCCAAGGGCATTGCACGACATGGGTGCACTTACACACATGCAAGCAATACACTCATACACATAAAATAAAAATAATAAATAAAAGAAAGCCAGGATATGTGATATAGTCTTTCAAACACAACATGACATAAACAGAGGCATCATGCAATGAAAATCCTGTAATAACAGCTGGAGCTTTGTCATACACAACAGACAATGAGCACCCAGGCCACAAGCCTCAGGTCTTACCTCTTTCACTCTGGCAATTCGCCTGAGCTATGATCCCATACCCAGTCGTGAGGACAAGCCAAGGAGACACAGTGCGAGGTTGGGGCCTCATGTTCCTCTATGGGAGGAAAAGGGCACCCTCTTCACTCCCCATCTCTGCCAGGGAAGTTCAGCCAAGGAATACCCTTCCACATTTACTTTTTAAAGCATTGCATTCTATTATTGCTCTGTGATGCCATTCACAGCACCCGTTCCACAAACACTACCTGGCACTCTCTACACAGCATCACACAGTTCCAGGTGTCTCCAAAAGGAAGTTCTCATCTACAAAGTGCGCACTCAGGAACCTTGCAATTGAGTCTTGAAAAAGAGATTTCATAATGCTTTGAATAAGTTTACAATTATGTATTGGGCTGCATTCAGGAGTAGTCTGGTCAGCATTCAGCCATGCGTGGCTTCTGCCCACAGGTTGGACGCACCACCTGGTAGATTCTGAGAAGGGATTTACAAATTTCTAAAAAGCCTCTTCTAGAAATACTGCAGTTTGAGTCTCTGCAAAAGGCTTGCTCCCAGCCTATGGTGCCCCTGGGAGGTGGGGGGACTTTTAAGAAGTAGAACCTACAGGAAGATTGCAGGTCATGAACGTATTCCCTCAAAAGGATTGTGGAACCTGTCTCCCCTGACCCCTGATCCCGACCCTACGCAGAGGGTTCCTACCATCAGGTGCTTCCCCTCCCTCTCCACAGACCTAAGAGCAATAGATCCACCCAGTCACTGACTGAAGCCTCCAAAATGGAAGGAAAATAGCTCCTCCTTCTCTATTTGCTGATATATCTCTGGTGCTTGTTACAGCAACAGGAAGCTGACTCACACAATGCTCACAGTCTTCCACAGAGTTCTGTGACTGCTGTTGCAGGGTATTTTCTCTCCCTTACAAGAGCTGACCTCAACAGAGCAGTCACTTATGCGACACTGAAATGTGCTCATTTCAAACCAAACTCAAGCTAGACAAATAGGGCCCTGTTCATCAGAGACCACAAGAGTTGCTTTAATCAGCAAACAGTGGGGCTGGAGAGATGGCTCAGTGGTTAAGAGCACTGGCTGCTCTTACAGAGGACCCAGGTTTGGTTCTCAGCACCCACGTGGTGGCTAACAACTGTTCATTAACTCCAGTTCCAGGAAATCTAACACCTTCTTCTGGTCTTGGCAGGCATTGTACAACACAAGTACACTTACACACATGTAGACCAAACACTCATAAGCATAAATAAATCTGAAAAAAATTAGAAAACAACTAGGAATAATTGCAATTTTGCCTAAGGTCAGTCTCCATTCAGTGCTTCTGATCCTGCTGTAATTATTAATAGTACCTCCTTCATGTACAAAAGCGTCCTGCTTTAGATGATAGGTTGGCCGTGTGTGTGTGTGTGTGTGTGTGTGTGTGTGTGTGTGTGTGTGTGTGTGTATCTCTATGGACAACCCTGCCTCAGCCCAGTAGACCTCACATGCCCCCTTACTTCCTTCATCATGGTATGTTTCTTGCCTTATAAGAGCTCCAAGCAGTAGCTTTAGAACGTTCCTTTCACTATGTGCAAAATGTTGAAGAAACAAAACTCAAGTTTTTTGTTTGTTTTTTCTGTCATCAGTTCATGAAATGGACGAGCCAGCCCCAGTCCCTTTCCCTTACCTGGGGCACCCTGTCCTTTTCCATAAAGCATCCTTCAGTGTTTGGGGAAGATAATTCTGTGAACCAGACCGGTTCAGTGAAAGTTATGACAATTTGCCTGGTGTTCGAACCCCAGAGAAAATGAAATCAACTTTATAATTCTCTTTTGTCAAGTGAACAGACAATGGGGGCCTCCTCCACAACCCCACAGCCAGTCTGCCCCGTTCTATAATGGTAAGCTTACAACCAGAACCTGGAAAAGTTTTGTTAGTCATGATGCCCATCACTGTGACAAAATGCCCAACACAAACAACTTAAAGGGATGAGGGTCTGTTTTGGCTCACAGTTTTAGAGATTTCATTCCGTAGTCATGGGTGCCACTGACTCTGAGCACATGGTGAAACGGAATATCATGGCAGCTAGAGTATGTGGCCATTTCTTCGCCGTGTGGTAGACAGGAAGTGGAGAGAGACAGGAAGGGGTCAGAGCAAAATTCAAAGGCACTCAACAACAACCCACTTCTCCAGCAAGCCCCACCTCTCAGTTTCCATCAGTCCCAAAATAGCGCCACCGGCTGGAGATAATGTGTTCAGCACATGAGCCAGGTGGAGACATTTACAGTCAAACCATGGCATTTTCTAACCAAGCTTAGCACTCAGCCTTCCTGTTATTTCTCTGCTCAACAACCAGACCACACAGCTTTAAACACCGCCTCCTCTGAATACCAGTTCTGTGACCTCGGACACATTGTGTAACCTGTCAGATGATGCTCAGCTGTATCACTTGCACTCTGAGCCCTGTGCTTTGCTCCATGAGCAGCTTTAACTAAATGTCAGCTTCTACCATGACTCGCAGTAGCAGGGACCTAACAGTGCAGGTTTAAGAGAGGTGAGTAGGGCATACCCGGGTGAGCAACGGCTTTAGCATGTGAGAAGGTGACCTGCTGGTATTTACGACTAACCTAACCACTTAATAAGTTTATTTGATGGATGTGTGAACAGAGGCCAGAAACACAAAGTACTTGCCCCCAAACTCCAACCTCTGAAAGGTCAAAATGGGCTAAAGGTTCTGTGCCCATGTCTCTCTTCTGATGACAACACATTCTTTGCAGCTTACTGGCCAGCGAATGCACTTCATCTGCATAGTGTGAGATGACATCACTGACTTTCCCCCACTCTACGGTTAGGAAAACTGATACCTAAAGACTATAAGGCACTTACCCAAAGTCACACAACAGAGGGGGGATAGATAGTCTCTATCAATATATCATAGATAACATCACTGGCTTCCCCATTCTGCAGCTAGGAAAACTGAGATCTGTGAACTCTAAGGCACTTACCCAAGGTCACACACCAGATGGGGGGATATTATATATTAAAGGTCTGTGTTATGAATAAGTCCTGTCACTGCTGCCTTCACTCCAAGCAGAAGCCTTTGTTCTTCTCTGGCAGCTTGGCAGAATTAAACAGGACACAGTGAAGTGGTGACTCTGGGAGAGGAAAGATAGACATTCAGAGGAAGAAAGCTGTAGGGAATGACGGCAACTCAGCCCACAAAGAACATCTTCCTGCTGCAGAAGGGACAGGCCTGTCCCTAGTACCCACCTGCTGCTCCACCTTCCTCTGCAAAGCTCTCTGTTCCCATCACACATTCAGCCTTACAATCCATGCTGGGCTCTCCCACTGGCAGCATGCTGCTGGCCACCACGTGCGTCTCAGTCAGTAGGGCTTCCCCCGTTCCTTCCTGTGTCTGTTTGTAGCTGTGCCCGTGCGGGACAGAGAGGGTTAAAGCCAAGATGCCAGCTCCAAGTAAAACACCAGATAAACCAAGGATGACATAGCACTGGATGGAAACCCTAGGCATACTTGCCAAGACACCACATCCTTACCTGCCCCCCAAAAGGCTCAAATGATCACTGATGAACACAGTTCAATGCCCACAGAAAGGAGGAGGAGGAAGGTGGCACCCACTCTCTGGAAGCACAATATGTATGATTGGGGATAAAACTGTGGTGGTTCATATTGTCAACTTGACAGGATCTAGAATCATCTAGGAGACAAGCCTCCCAGCATACCTGAGAGATAGCGTCTAATTAGGTTAGCCTCTGGGCATGCCTGTGAGGGGTAATCTTGAGTAGGATAATTGAGGTGGGAATACCTACGTTATAAGTGGGCAGTGCCATCCCTAGGCTTGGGTTCTTGACTCTGTGAAAAGGGGAAAGTGAGCTGAGCACAAGCAATCATCACTTTCTTCTTCCGATTGTGGATGTGATGTCAGCTCCTTCAGTTCCTGCCGCCTTGACTTCCCTCGTCCTGATGGATCGCACCCTTGCACTGAGAGCCAAAATAAATCCTTCCATCTTGTTTTTGTCGGGATATTTTATCACAACAAGAGGAAAAGTAATTAAAACAGGGGCATATTCTAGGGACCCTGAGTGACAAGCAGCATCAGGGGCCAGGTGGTGCTTTCTGTGTGCTTTCAGAGACAGAAGGAAGTCAGGGCCACATCTGGGACCAGCTGTGGTAGAGACTGATGGAGAAGAGCAACATGGACAGTTTGTCTGCAGGGTCCCCATTGCCTTCTCTCATAGGTCCATGGTCACCAGCAGTATCAAGGTCAGGTAGGTCTGTCAACACCAGTTCACTGGGGTTCAGCCTGCACTGCTGGGGAGAAGGCAGGACAAGAACGACACCTCAGGATGACTCAAGAACCCTGGAGTCACCATGCCACTAACCACCCTCCCACTGTGCATTTTCTGTCCTGAGTCATAAAAGCCAGAAAAGTGACCCCATGCAGGCCCCTAACAGATCCCTGGTATTCCTAGAGACTCCAGATCCTTCTCAATGCACACTAGCGCAGTCCCAATTCACTACACTTCACAGGTGGCCTTTCTTCAAGTGCCAAAGCATCATGTACTTCCCAGCATCCCTAGGGCAAGGCCTGCACTGGGCCGGCCCACTCTTCCTAAAGTAGAGAGCAAAGCAAGAGATGCTTTCTATTTTAATGGCCGCAGTTAAATGTTTCATGGGCAAAGACTGAGGCCAGATCACTTTATAACCATTCTTCTGGCTCCTGCATAATTGATGCTCCTTATGCACTTTTCATGATCTAATTTATCTACCTCCTAAAATATTTTGTAAAGCCCGAGTCCCATCTGTAATGATCTATGTCCCATTATAAAGCCTACCAAAGGATTTGATGCCCAAGCTTTGTTTGGGGACATAAACTAAACTGTGTTCTGTGGAGGCAAGATGGGTTCCAGGCAGGGATGGAGGTCTGATGAGACCAAGAAAATCAAGCCTAGGGTCTGGAAAATGCACTAGGGGCAGAGAGCAAGGGGGGCTTCTTAACCTCCAAGACGGGAGGCAGGGATGCAGGGAGTAGAGAGGACCTCCAAGGGGCAGCCACAGGGCACCCACGTGGCCCCATCAGGTGACAACAATGACCACAGCAGCAATAAAATTGCAGGTGGTGCTGTGTAGGGACTGAGGGCAGGTACAGGGCTGGCAGTTCCCAGGCCCTATCTCATGTATTCCCCACTCAGGAGCTAGGAACAGTCAGGACCTTCTTTCCCAATTCACAGGTAAGGAAACTGAGGTTTGGAAAGGGAAGTTACTTCCTCAAAGCCCTACGGTTAGGGAAAAGGCGTGATAAGGTTCACATCCAAGCCGTACGATCCTGAGCCCAGGCTTCAGCTCCTGCACCACTGTGGCCTTCAGGTGAATCTGCTCCAAAACCATGTCTACTCATGAACCAGAAACCCTTTTTTGTTACATTTATCTTTTTTTTAGGGGATGCGTGTACAATGAGATGCATGTGGAGGTCAGAGGATAACTTGCAGGAGTCAGTCCTCTCCCTCCATCATATGGGTACCAAGGATCAAACTCAGGTTATCAGACTTGCCTTTACCATCTCGCTGACCCTAGAAATCCTTTTTTAATAATCAGTCAGAAAGCTTTTGGTGAAAGGATTGCCAGACTTACATTTTATAAGAAAAGGGGACAGGGGCACTAGGGAGATGACTCAGTCAGTAAAGTGCAGGCCTCACAAGCATGACAACCTGAATGTGGATTCCTGACACCAGGTGAAAAGCCAGGTGCAGCAGGCCACTCCTGAAGTCCCAGCACTGGGGAGACAGACCAGAGGATGGATCCCTGGAGCTCAACTGGCCAGTCAACCTAGCCAACAATCTAGCCAAATCAGTGAACTCCAGGTTAAGTGAGACACCTTCTCAAAAAATAAGGCGAAGAGCAACTGTGGAGCACACGTGGACCTCTGGCTTTTACATATGCAAGCACACACGCACAGTAAAGATACATAGTTTAATCTGAATCTCAGATAAACAGCAAATTTTAAGTGTAAGATTTCCTCAAACACTGCATGAATAGCCCATGAAATATCTGACATGCTTATACAGAAGTATTATGTATCGTTTCCTTGAAATTCAAATGTAATCAAGCATCTTCAACTATACCTGGCAATCTGGGCATAGGGGTGGGGACTCTTGCCATGTATTCTGGCCTACACTGGGTTCTCTAAAACTATGGAAAGCTGCCCTCAGGAGCCCAGGATGCTCAGGGAGACAACATGGGCACTAAATCAAAAGACAGTCATAGGTCAGGTTCACACTGTGGTCCAGATCCTATTTGTGTGTGCATGTGCGTGTGTGTGTATGTGTGTGTGTGTGTGTGTGTGTGTGTGTGTGTATACACACTCACATGCCACAGCACACATGTATAGGTCAGAGGACAAGTTGTGGAAGTTGATTCTCTCCTTTCACCATGTGGGTGTCAGGGATTGAATTCAGATCATCAGACTTGGCAGCAAACACCTTTACCCGCTGAGCCATCTCACTGGCCCTGTGATCAAATCTCTTAAAGGGCCTAGGGTTGCTGGTGATCAGAGCTCAGAGTGACAGCTTCCTAGAGGGGCATAGGACCTGAGCTAACCAGAGACAGGTAGAAGAAGACAGAAGAAAGGAAAGCCCAGCCTCCCCACCCCCACACATATCACACTTGCTGTACACCCAGCTCCAAGGCCTGCATTCTGCAAACACCCCCAAGTTCAAGTCCAACACCCAGAGCCATAAACACCAGGGGAGGCCCACATTTAGAAGCTGCCCAGAGTGGCCCACCTGTTTGCTGACTCAAGTGTACACAAATCCCACACTTCCATCTTCACCCCCGCAACCTATTAAGCTATCTGTCTTCCCCAAATCCTACCCTTCCTTGAGGGTCCTGCTCTGAACCTCCACTTTTCCACAAAGCTTCCACCCACTCTTGTCCCATCCACCAATCCCACTCCTGATGGACCATTCTTACAATTATTCCTTATAATAAACATTGACACATTTTCTTACTTATTGCATACCTAGCATGCAGCCTAGAACATAGTGTTTGATAAAGGTAAGTGTGCATACATGTGAGTTCCTGGGACTTTGTCTAAAACGTATGTGGTTCCCCAACAGAGGGAGTAAGTGGATATCAGAGAGAGAGAGAGAGTGAAAACACACAGGTGTGTCTTCCCACACAGCCAGCACCCAGCCCAGGATCCTTGCTTGGAGCAGAATCAATAATGATTTGATGGAGAATCAGGCCTCTCGTCCAACATTTAAGGATGGCTTGCACTAGCACTGGGAGAAGTCATAAGCTTTTCTGCTTAGGTCTTCTTGGCTGGAGACTGGGTCGTTTATACACTGTTCTGAGTGCTGGGCTCACACGATCCCTCTAATACTATGCTTTCCCACAATGCCATGTTCATGGAAGTCTGGCAGTGTGGTTGGCTCGGTCCTCAGAGCTCTGGCAGCCTCCAATCCAGGACCAGCCTGTCAGTGACAAACTCCCTCTCCAGGGACCACGCTGCAGTGCTCACAGCTCTGCGGCTTCTCCAAGCTCAGGCGCCCCTGAGCTGAAGCCCAAATAAAGATGGATTCGCTCTCTCTCAGCAAACCAACACCTCAGTCAATCTCTTGGCACTGGAAGTCAGCTCATTGTTCTTGTGTGGAATTCCACAGATGCTTATAAACACTTCCATTACTTCTGAAGTTTTATTTATGGTTTTTGTTAAACCTTTACTCTGAGGTTTGCCATTTTAAACACTCCCCGACTGAGGGAGATTTATACGGGTTTCTCACACAGAAGCTACCTGAAATGGACAGCGCTGAAGTCAATTTATTGGACCTCAAGAGCAGCTGACAACTCATTTTTATTGAGAGAGGGTTCTCAGGAATGGAAGAGAAAGCATTACCACCCCTAGAAACATCCACTCCATTTAGGGACTGACTGCTACTAGGCACCAGTGTGTCCTCCTTTTTAACACTAGCTCCATCAAACAGCAACAACACCTGCTTCTCTGCAGACCAGAGATGGAAAAGGTGTCAGCGACCCCAGAAGAGGTCCTTGCCCCTCAAATGACTCAGAACATGCAGGGAGACATGTAGTACAACTGAACCCAGTGGTTCCAAGGGACTCAGGAGCAGAAGGTAGGAGACGACCACCTTGCAAATTCATTCGGAGTTTTAAAGTCCCCATCCACAGAGAACCTCAACCCACATCCTTTCAGACCTTGTCAAAACAATCTGGAAATCTCTCCCTTTGAAGATCAATGGTATAGAGATGACTTTGAACTCTTAATATCAGGCATTAGCAACATAATGTTAGGTTTTATTAAGAATGAAAAGAATTTACCAATTTTCCTCCAGCAATCCTCTCTGGACTCCACAGGGAAGCTAATCATCAGATAATTGTTCAATGACTCTTCTGGTCCATTCAAGTCCATTGAATTGTTTGGAGAGGGAAAGAGAAGTCCCCTTAAGGGACCAATTACCAAAATGCAGGGACCTGCAACTTGGCAGAAGATAGGATTCTGGGAAATGCCAGGATATTAAGAAGGCTGTACTAGCCAGCTGGGGCTACCAACAATATACCACAGAATGGGCACCTAAATAAAAGACAGTTCATTTCTGGATGCTGGAAGATCAAGACCAAGGCCACTTGGGGCTGTGTCTGGCCCTGGCTCCTTCCTCTGTTTCCTAGTTGCCATGATGCCCATTGCTCTGCCACACTACACCTTCCTCCCCATGATAAACAACTCTGAAACCACAGCCCAGATAAACACTTCCATCCTTTGAGCTGTTCTCAGGTAATTTGGTTACAGCAATGCAAAAGTAACTCAGAGAGACATCAAGAGCTCTGGCTGTTCTTGCAGAGGACCCAGGTTTGGTTCCCAGCACCCACATGGCAGCTAATGACCATCTGTAACTCCAGTTCCAAGGAATACGACACCCTCTTCTGGCCTCCATGGGCATTACATGCATGTGGTGTACTTACATACATGTGGGCAAAACACTCATACACATAAAATTATTTAAAAGGTGGAAAACAGTAGAAGATACATGATACTGACCTTTCTTAGCTGAGCAAGCTCATCTGCACAGGCACGCACACATACCACACACACACACACACACACACACACACACACACACGACTACACAGACGAAAACACTGCTTAGAGTTGTTGCTCCCTCGTGGAAGCAGAACAATGCCCATCATGGCAAGCAGGAAGCAGAGGAATGGGAATACAGGAAGGAGCCAGGGGAAGCCAGGGGCCCGAGGACCTGCCCTCGGTGGCCTACTTCCTGTGGTTAGAAGGCACCCCCTATTTTTCACCACATTCCAACAAACCATCATATTATAAATCCGTCAAGGAGTTAATTCACTCATCAGGTCAGAGCCTTGTGGTCTAATAATCTCTGGAAATGTCCTCACAGACACACCCCAATGTACTAATCCCCTAAGCGTTTTTTATTGTGCACTGTGTGTGTGTGTGTGTGTGTGTGTGGTATGTGTGCATGCCTGTGCAGATGAGCTTGCTCAGCTAAGAAAGGTCAGTATCATGTATCTTCTACTGTTTTCCACCTTTTAAAAATTTTATGTGTATGAGTGTTTTGCCCACATGTATGTAAGTACGCTACATGCATGCAGTACCCACGGAAGGTGGCAGATCCCCTGGAACTAGAGTTACAGATGGTCGTTAGCTGCCATGTGGGTGCTGGGAACCAAACCCGGGTCCTCTGCAGAGCAGCCAGTGCTCTTCCACTGAGCCGTCTTTCCAGCTGCATTCTGCCTCACTGTTTGTTTGGATTGGGGGGGGTGTCTTTTGGGGACAGGGTCTCCCTGTAGCCCCAGCTGTCCTAGAACTCACTATGTAGACCAGGCTGGCCTTGAACTCACAGAGATCCGCCTGCCTCTGTCACATGAGTGCTGGGATTAAAGGCGTGAGCCACCACACCTGGCCCCCAATTGAACCACTCTGTCACTAAACAGCTACAGGTTTGAAGCCTGCACCCCAGACCACTGAGGATCATCACTGAGGGCTATTTGGTTTTTTCGTTTGTTTGTTTTTGAGACAGGGTCTCCCTGGCCTGGAATTCATTATGTAGACTAGACTGACCTGAATTTCACAGAGATCCCCGTCTCTGCTTCCCCACTGCTGGGACTAAAGGTGTGTGCCACCATGCCCAGCCCCCACTCTGCCTTACTTTTTGAGACAGAGTCTCTCAGAAAACCTGAGCTTTCTGTTTCAGTGAGGATGGCTGGCCAGTAAGTCCCAGGGATCCACCTTGCCCTCCCCACCAGCACTGGAGTCACAGGTACACATCCTAGGTTTCAGGGGGGTTGCTGAAAGCCAAACTCAGGTCCTCATACTTGCACAGAAAGGAAATGACCCACTAAGCCATCTCGCCAACCCCTCCTGAGAATTTCTTAACCCAGTCAAATGACAATCAGAGTTGACTATCAATATATTGTTTAACCTTAATTAGTTTCTGAAGGCTCTATCCAAGCATATGAACCTGGAGAGATACATTCAGTCCTTAACACAAGATTTTCCACAACTTGATTTTTGTACATTCAGGAAAATCCTTCTCAGGGTTCGCTTTCCCACCCACACTGGGGGCCTAATCCAAGCTTCTTCCTTCCTCTCATCTCTGCCTCCCCTGTCCCCAGAATGCTCTGCAGGAACTCCAGGTTCCAGCTGCCTTTGCCAAACCTAAGTCCTTTCTCTGTGTAAAACCTGTCTTCCCCATGTACACAAACAGGTATGTAATTAAAAGAGACAGCACATACATGCTCTTTTTTGGAGTCAGACAGACATGCAAACTCTGGCTCCAACTTTCAGTAGTTGTGTGATCTTGAATACTTTTCTTATCCTCTCTGACCCTCAGGCTCCTCATCAGTAAAATTGAGAAATAATAGCTCTTACTCCATTGGTGTATGGGACAAAGGAAAGGGACGCTGGGAAGTGCTTAGCAGAATGCCTGGCACTTAAAACAGCCCTGGTTTTCATTACTCTCTCCATTAGCCCCCTTGGTGATCTGTCTTATCCCACCTTGTGGCAAACGACCCCTAAATTTACATCCCTAGCCCCGACACTCCAGAACTCCACACGAGGAAAGCCAGCTACCCTAACATCTCCATGTGTGGATCGGCTGGTGTCTGAAACAGCTCCTGCTCCATTCCAACCTGCTTACTCCACCATAGCCCTTCCTGATCCCAATGCCTGAGGCCAAATCAACCCAGTCAACTCTGATTTTCCTCTGCCTCGAGACCCACATTCAGTCATTAAGAAACCCTCCTGGAGGCTGGGGAGATGGCTTAGTCGGTAAAGTACTTGCCTTTCAAACATCATGACCTGAGTTCCATCCCCAGAGCCCACATTTTAAGAAGCCAGATGTGGTGACACACTTCTATCTCAGGGCTGAGGAAGCATATCCCTTTGATTCACAGCCAGATTAGCCTACTTGGCAAGTTCCAGGCCAGAGGAAGACTCCATCTCAAAAGAAAGAAAAAAAAAAGGTAGACGGTACCCGAGGAACAACACCTGAGGTTATCCTCTGGTCTACGCCGCGCGCATATGAAACCTTCCTAGGATTCTAAGATGGCTGAATAGGGGCACCCAGAACTCACCTCCTCCACAAACTAGAACCAAAGCCACAGGTAGACAACAGCTTCCTGGGATGAGTGACCATAAGAGCATACCATGACTCAGCAAGGGAGAGCTTACAAAGTGAACTTTGTAAGACATGAAGGCCTGAGATAGCAGTGTATGAAGAGGAATGAATTTCCCCAGCTACTGCCACCAGTTCCCCAGCTGTGAGTGAGAGCATCACATATAGCTCAAATTGCAGGAGCCAGAGTGAACAGGAGAGTCCAGCAAAGCCCCCGCCCCCGTACATCGATACCCATGTGCATACCACGCACATATACATACAGAGACAGAAACAGACAAACACACAGAGAAAGAGGCATGTACAAAAGTTCAATGCAACAGTTGAACAAAACAAAGAAAGCAGGCATGTTACAAATGAAAAATTCAGGAGCCACAAAGACCTTGAAAAAGAACCAAACAGAAATCTTAGAAATGAAGAGCTCAATAAGTCAATGAAGAAATACTCTTGAAATATTCAACAACAGACTTGATCAAGCTGAAGACAAAAAATGTCTGAACTCAAAGACAGGTCTTTTGAAATATCATAGACGAAATAAAAGGACACTGGGCATGGTGGCACACACCTTTAATCCCAGCACTTGGGAAGCAGAGGCAGGGGGATCTCTGTGAGTTCAAGACCAGCCAGGCCAGCTGGGGCTACAGGAGACCCTGTATCAGAAAAAAAAGACCAAAAAACCAAAAAAAAGAAAGAAAGCAATGAAGAAAGCTTCTAAGGCCTTTGAGATATGATGGCATGACCAAATATTCACATTTTATGAGTGCCTGTGGCCATCACCTTCCATTGCTGTGGCAGAATATTCAAGACAGTTTAAAAAGAGGAATGGTTTATTTTAGCTCACAGTTTCAGAGGGTCCATTCTGTACAGCAAGGAAAGTGGGTAGACTGGAGCAGCTTACACCACAGCAGCCAGAAAGCAGAGAGAAGAAGGAACTGGGGGGCAGGTATAATCTTCAAGGGCACACACCCAGTGACCTACTTCCTGCAATGAGGCTCCACTTCCTAAAGTTTCCCAAAGCAGCAGCATCAGCTGGGTCCCAAGTATTCAATACGTGAACTCACCGAGGACACTCCATCTTCAAACCATAACAGTACCTAAGGAAGAAGAAAAAAGGAAAGGGTAGAAAACCTATTCAATGAAGTAGTTGAAATTTTCCCTGGTCTTAAGAAGGTATAGACCTAGAAAAACTCATATCACCCAATGGACAAGACCAGAAAAGATCCATACCCCTTTATGTTATTATAGTCAAATGATCAAAAGTAAAGTCAAAAAGCGAATTCTAAAAATTGAAAAGGGAAAGTGCTAAATCTCAATTACAGGAACCCCCATTAAATAACAGCAAATTTCTGAGCAGAAATCTTATAGACCAGGTTGAAATGGAATGACATATTCTAAATTCTGAAAGAAAATAACTATCAATCAAGAATAGTATACCTAGCAAACCTACCCTTCATAAATGAAGAAATACTTTTCAAGACAAGCAAAAGTGAAATTTATTACCACCAGAATGATTTTACAAAAGATGCTTAAGGGGGCTAAGGAGATGGCCCAGTGGATAAGAGCACTTGCTACACACACATGAAGACCTAAATTCAAGTCTCCAGAACCCACATAAAAAGCTTGGCATGGCTACACATATCTTTAAGAGGCAGGTGGATCCTGGGAGCTCACTGGCTACCAGCCTGAACAAAATGGGAATTTTAGGTCCAGGGGGGGATCCTGTCTCAAGGGAATAGATATAGCAAAAGACCTTATGTCTTTCTCTGGCCTCTGCATGTGCATGCAGAGGCACATGTGTTCAGGTATACACATGGACACACACAGAGTACATTTTAATTTTTAAAAACATGCTTAAGAGAATCCTGCATCCAGAAGCAAAAGAAAGCTATCATCGTGAGAACACATGAAATCATAAAATACACTAGTAGACACATAAACAGAACCAGACCTTACCAGTACAATAAACTACTTCTATGTAAATGAACTAAATTCCTCAAATAAAAGATACAGACTGGCTGAATGGATGCAAAATCAAGACCCAACAATATGCTGTCAAAAATAAACTTGTTGCAGCTGGGCATGGTGGCACATGCCTTTAGTCCTAGCACTCAGGAGGCAGAGGCAGGTGGATCTCTATGAGTTCAAGGCCAGCTTGGTCTACACACTGAGTTTCAGGCCAGCTGGGGTTACAGAGAGACCTTGTCTCAAAAGGACCAAAAAAAAGTAACTTGCTGCAAGGGTTTGTGGGAGAGGAGAAAAGGGGAAGGGGAAGAGAAGGGAGAAACTCACTTCACCAGTGAAAAGATATTTCAGGTGAACACACACAAGAGGATCTTTTTTTTTTTTTTTGGTTTTTTTGAGACAGGGTTTCCCTGTAGCCCCAGCTGTCCTGGATTCACCATGGAGACAAGGCTGGCCTTGAACTCAGAGATCCGCCTACCTCTGCCTCCTGAGTGCTGGGATTAAAGGCGTGCTCCACCATGCCCAGCCAAGAGGATCTATTCTTACAGCAGACAAAATAGACTTTGCTTAAAAAAAAAATAAGGCTGTAAAAATGTCAAAGATGATTACACAGTTATGGAGGAATCACTTCAGCAAGAAAACATAATAATGTGGACACATGTGTATCTTATACTTATAAAGCCAACACTATTAGACCTAAACGGAGACCTAAAGACCTAAAGGCACCAGTACAATACCATTTACCAGCTGATCATAGATGAATTGATCAGAGAGAGAGAGAGAGAGAGAGAGAGAGAGAGAGAGATTCAGTGTTACACTACTAAATGGATCTAGTAGACACGTACAGAGTATTCCAATCAACTACTGAAGAATACTATTTTTTTTAGCACATTATTCAGTGTTACACTACTAAATGGATCTAGTAGACACGTACAGAGTATTCCAATCAACTACTGAAGAATACTATTTCTTTTAGCACACAGAATATTTAAGAACATATCATAATGTATATTAGTTCCCCAGATGAGTCTCAACCACCTTTTAAATTGAAATCACCTCATGTGCCATCTGTCAACACCATGACACAAAAGTAGAAATTAGTAGCAAATTTGAAAGCAACCCAAATGCTTTCAGTTCTGGAAACACAGTACTGAATGAAGGATGGAGGCTGAAGAAGATCAAGAGCCAAGCTTAAAATTTTCTTGAAGCACCTGGAAAGGGAAACACCCGGAACTGAAATGTACGAGGCATGTCAGAAACAGTGCTGGGAAACGCTTATAGGATTAAATGCCTACATAAAAAAAGATTTAAAATAGCTCACCTAATGGTGGAACTCAAGGACTGGGAAAAGCCAGTACAAACCAAATCCAAAATTAGTGGAATGAAAGAAATACAAAGATCAGATAAGAAATCAAAGAGGTTAAAATTCAGGGGCCAGTGGGATGACTCAGCAGGTAAAGGCACTTGCAACCAAACTAGAAAACCTGAGTTTGACTCCTGGGATCCACATGGCAGAAGGAAAGAACTGACTCCTGCAAGTTCTCCTCTGTCTTTCACACATGCATGTGACACACCTAAAATAAATCAATTAAATAAAATTTTCATGAAGAGAAAATTCAAAAAATTAATGGGAAAAAGATGTGGTTGTTTAAAAATACCAAGAAAGAAAGAAAGAAAGAAAGAAAGAAAGAAAGAAAGAAAGAAAGAAAGAAAGAAAGAGAGATAGAGAGAGAGAGAAAGAAAGAAAGAAAGAGAGAAAGAAAGAAAGAAACTTGGCAAGCCTTTAACTAGACTAATTAAAAAAAGGAGAGAGAGAAAAGATACCACTAAAATTAGGTCAGCACTATCCTAATACTAAATGTAGACAAGGATATAAAGAAAAAGTATACAAATATCCCTGGTGAACACAGATGCAAAATTTCTCAATACTAGCAGATAGAATCCAACAGCACATCAAAAGGGTCATTTGTTGTGATCCAAGTTGGATCTATCCCCAGGATGCAAGGATGGTTTGAAATACGCAAATCAGAACCAAGCATGGAAGCACTTGTCTCTAAACCCAGCACTCAGGAGGCAGAGGCATGGGGATCTCAGAGAATGAGGCAAACCTGGTCTACACAGTGAATTTCAGGCCAGCTGGAGCTAGAGAGAGACCTTCTCTCAAAAAACAAAAAACGTAATTCAGTAAATGCAATATATTACTTTAATAGAATGAAAGATATATGAGCATCTCAATAGATACAGAAAAGCATTTGATAAAATTCAAATCTCTTCATGATAAAAAAGTTTGAACAAACATAGAATTGCATGTCAGCACAATAAAATTATATATAATATATATATATATAACAAGTTCATAGTCAACATCATAATGAATGCAAAAGTATTTCCTCTGAGATCTGGAACAGTGCAAAGGTATTCACTGTAACACTGAAAGTTTGAAACAGAAAAGCTAATAGAAAGAAACAGAAGACATACAAATAGGAAGGACTGAAGTCCAATATCCTTGGTTTCAAATGATGTGATTCTATACAGAAACACCTAAGGTCTCCACCAAAAAAAAAAATAGGAATTAATAAATGAATTTAGTTAAAGTTCAGAATATACAATCAACATACAAAAATCATTGGAATCATGTTGGAAAGAGAGGATCAATTCCTGTAAGCTGTCCTCACCTCCACATGCTTGCCACAGTGCACATGTACACACACACACACACACACACACACACACACACACACAACCCCTCACTCCAAGTCATGTTATGGAGTCACAGTAAGCAACCCAAGCAGCATGATACTGGCATGAAACAGATGCACACAGCAATGAAACAGAATCCACGTCCCAGAAACAAACACATGCTTGGACAGCCAACAATAACTGCAACTCCAAGTGTGTGTCCGGTAGTGATAACTGCCAAGGAATATGTGAAGGGAAAAAGAAAACTCTCACCCACTAAGAAGAGAGAGAAACTAGGGTAATCACTGCAGCTAAAATACGGGATCAGCTAGGTGCCCAACAGTGGCGTGCTGCTTCGTTTCCTTTGGATATATACCCAGAAGTGAGATAGCTGAACTATATGGAAGTTCTCTGAAAAACTAAAAATATATCTAACAGATGAGCAAGCTATCTCACTTCTGGGTATATATAAAAAAGAAATCAATTCAGTATATCAAAGAGATACATGAATGCTTGTGTTAGGTCGATAGTACATAAAATATGCAATCAGGGGCTGAAGAGACAGCTCAGCAGCTAAGAGCACTGGCTGTTCTTGTAGATGACCCAGGTTTGGTTCCCAGAACCCACTTAGCCACTAACAGCCACCTGTAACTCCAGTTCCAGGGGATCCAATGCCCTCTTCTGACCGCCCCAGACATTGCATGACATGATGCACTTACATACAGACAATATACTCTTACATATAAACTAAAAATAATAAATAAAACAAAAATATGCAATCAACCTAGGTACCTATCAAAAGATGAATTGATAAAGAAAATTGTATAGAGAGAGCTGCCATATGACCCAACTATCTTGCTCCTGGGCACATACCCAGAGAACTCCACACCTTACTAGAGAGACATTTGTACCCCCATGTTTATCACTGCTCTATTTACTACAGCAAGGAAATAGAACCAACCTAATCATCCATTAACAGATGAACGGGAAATTTAAAAATTTGGTATATATATATATATATTGGAATATTATTCAGCTTTTAAGATGAAACCACAAAATCCAAAGAGAAGTGGATGGACCTAGAATGTCTAATACTAAGTGAGTTCACCCAGTCTCACAAAGTAAAGAACCATGTTTTCCCTCCTATACACAGCCTAATCTATAACATATATGTGTACATATGTAAAGAAATGTCTGTGTGGATCTACTATAATGTTTAGAATCAAGAACAAGAAAGAGTAATGAATGTTTTGCCTACATGTATGTAAGTGCACTCATGTCATGCAATGCCTATAAGAGGGCAGAAAAGGAGATTGGATCCCCTGGAACTGGAGTTATAAATGGTTGTTAGCCATCATGTTGGTGCTGGGAACTGAACCCGGACCCTCTACAACAACAGCCAGTGTTCTTAACCACCGAGCCATCTCTCCCTCCTCATAAAAGGGTAATTTTTAACAGGTACAGAAAATTATATACACATAGACAAACATACACATGCTCATATACATGCACACACAGTGGAGTACTTTTAGATAACAAAGAGGAACACAGTTGTATTGTTTGGAGCAAACTAGATGGAACTAGAGGACACTGTTTTAAGCAAAATTAGCCAGATACTGACAGAAAGCTGCTCCTCAATGTTCTCTCTCAGATGTGGAATCTAAAAAAATGTTGATCTGAATATAGAAGACGGGTAAAAGGGAGTTAGATTTGTTTAGCACATGCTGTATGCATGTGTTGAGATGTCACACTGAACTTCATTAATATGGTATATGTTAATGATGCACTTTAATAAATGGTGCACATTAAAACATGTTAATAAAAGATAAAATACTTCCTAGAAATCTTGCATGTCCAGAAGAGAAGCATTTCTCCCCACCCAGACACCACCTGGCCCAGGCTTTCAGTGCTCTTCCTGGGACCTGGCGCAACCTCCTAACTGGTCTCCCTGATTCCATCCTGGCTCCCAAAATGTTAGGTTGATACTTTTAAAACAAAAGTCATACTGTGTCAAAATCCACTATAAAGAATGTAAGAGCCAGATGACAGGAAAGGGGCAGGAACATGCTGTCAACACACAGCATTGCAAATCACGAACTCAGCAACTGAGGGTGCTCAGGAATAGGTCCATCAGTGAATGCTCACCCACACACAGGTGTTCAAGCATTTTCCAGCGCTTCCCCCCTCACCTGTCTACACACCTGCCTTTTGGTCCCCTTCTCTCCCAGAGCCTCATTCACTCTGTTCCCACCTGTGGAAACACCTCCACAAGCCAGCTCATACCTTCTCTTCTCCAAAGCTTCTGCAAAGCACACAGGAGTCTTGCCCATGAGCTCCGTCAAGCCTTTTTCCTCTCTGGCTATTTTCCCATCCTGCTGGGCATGGCATAGGTTATGACTTGCCCTCTATTCCTGCTAACCCATGAGACCCTCATCAATATCAGGACCATATGTTGTTCCTCCCACCTGCTGTTCCAGGCACACCCCAGCTATTCCTGAAAGTCTTGGGAGGGACTACCATACTTGCACATCAGGCTGTAAATTCCAAAGTCAAATGTAGGCACCAGTTCAGGAGAGTGGACTGTCAGTCATTGAAATGAGATTAGAATATGATGTTATAATTACGTGACTGGCTCACAACCCTGACCATGGCCCCCAAAGGAACATGCTGCCCTCTTCCCTTAGGATACTCTCTAGCTGGCATGGTGGCACACTTGTGTAATTCTACCACTTGGGAGATGGAGCCAAGAGGAAGTTCAGAAATTCAAGGTCAGCCTCAGCTAGTTCAAGTCCAGCCTAGGCTATGTGAGTCCCCTGTCTCCAACAAACAAATAACAAGGAAAATAAAGATATGTCTCTATGATGTAGTCCAGTGATGGCTTCCCATCAAGTGAAGCCAATGAGCAGTGCCCAGTCCCTTTGACTCCAGATCCACCGAGACCATTCCTCATGTCATGAAGAATCCCATCCAGGACTACATGTGTTCAGGAATAGAATAATACACTGGCTCTAAGCATGGGGCCAACACAGCACCACACACAGTTTCTGCAGGGTTTTATTCTTAAAGTAATGAATTGTGTTGGTCTATTTCTTGTTCCTCAAAAAGGAATGAAGCATTATCTACCAGATCTGTCCCATGGAAAAACAAGAGGCACCCACTGTGATACCCCAGCATTCTTCTTAAAAGTTCCTACATTCCATGTAGGAACTGGACATAAAAACAGCATCTGTGTTTCCAACAGTTGTTCAACTCTCACTGTCTCTAATTCCCACTAAGAGCAGAGGCCAACTAACAACACTGGGGTCAGGAGAGAAAGGTCACATTTCCAATCCTGTCCCATTGTCTCTCCATAGAGTATCTTCCTGGAGGAGACTGCCATAGAAGTCATGGAAAGTCAAAGGAGCTGGTGTCTGCTCACAGAGTTGGCTCAGTTAAACGTGCCTCCCCCAGTCAGCAGTGGTCCCACAGCCCAAAGCACCAGTCCAAGTTTTATTTGCTCATAAACATTTACGGGACCAAACCTCTGGGAAACAAACAGGAAAAGCTAAATGCCAGAGAGCACGCAGCTCTCGCAACCCAACGTGACAGACCCATGGCTGGAACTTAGCTATATTTTTAAAATTTTTGGTGTGTGTTCATGTGTGTGCAAGTGCATATGTATGTGAAGAGAGGTCAGTGTCAGGTACTGTTCCTTGGGTGCTGTCCACCTTGTTTGTTTTTTAATTTCTATTTTATGTGTATGAGTGTGTTGCCTGCATGTATGTGAGTGCACCCATGTCATGCAATGCCGTGGAGATCAGAGAGGGCTTCGGATTCCCTTGGAACTGGAGTTAAGGATGGTTCATAGCTGTCATGTGGATGCTGGGAATCGAACTCGGGTCCTCTGCAAGAGCAGTCAGTGCTCTTAACCACTGAGCCATCTCTCCAGCACCCCACACCTTGGTTTTTTAAGACAAGGTGTCTCACTAGCCTGGGATTCACCAAGTAGGATAAGTTGACTGGCTAGTGAGCCCAGGATATCTACCTGTTTCTGCCTCCCCAGCACTGAGATTACAAGGGTATACTGCCACACCCTGCTTTTTTACATGGGCTGTTGGGATTGAACTCAAGTCCTCTTATTTGCACAGCAAGCATCTTACCAACTGAGCCATCTCTCCAGTCCCAAATTGATGCTTCTTTGAACCACAAAGTGTATGGGTCAATTGTATACAGTGCTAGCCCAGGACTAACATATACAGTAGCTTAAGCAAAGTCATGGAGTTGACTTGAAGCCCTCTCCCTCAGGCTCACTTCTCTTGTCTGCAGCTCCTCAGAATCACCCAGCCATGTTAGATGTAGCCCTACATTTGTTCTCTTTTCTTTCGAAGCAGGCTCTTGCTGCGTAGTCCAGGCTGGCCTTGAACTGGCGATCTTCCTGGCTCAGCTTCCCAAGTGCCAGGATCACAAAACTTGGGCCACCAAGCTCTTGTTCTCCTCTGACTGGAAAAGAACTATGGATGTGTAGAGGCCATTTTTGACCCCTCCAGCTCTGTTTCCAGCTTGAACTTAAAGAAAGAGAAGCACAACATATCTTTCCCAATTTCCTCTCTCATTTGCATTCTGGATTTCCTCATGGTGTTGGATTTTAGAAGTCTGGCTCCCCAGAGGAATTCCTAGGAAGCCATCTGTTCATGTGCTTCTGAGCTGCCTTGGTGAACAGAAACATGGGAAGTTCATCAATCATCCAAGGATGCCACTCGGTCTCTTGCTGGGAGACTCCTGTGCACATGCCCTTGATCATGGCGGCTGCTACACCAGCAAGGCACAGATTTGGATTTTGCAGATGCCCAGGCCATTCTGAAATCATCTCTGACTTGGGTCCTGTCAGGTCAGTCCAAGTCAGGGACATGAACAACGTGAAGACCAGGAGAGACCTTGGAAGGCTTCATGCATTGGGCCAGGTATGCATCTGTGCCTAGGAAGACCCGATCCCAGATAGTGGAGTGCAGATATAGCACTATAAAGACATCTCTCAGGAGCTGAGTCATGGGGCTGTCCGCAGGATGTCAGCTCAGAAATGTGACTGGCCAATAACCACACTGACCTTTAGATGCGTCTGCAGTGTCTCCGTGAGCAACACAGCCCGAGTTCTGTCCCAGCCATAGCAGGCCATGATCAAACAGGCCATGAGAGCTCAGTCCTATCTTCAGAATGACCAGTGGGTGGGTCCAGTTTATCCTACTGGGAGTCAAGGCAGCAATGATAACAAGGTATGAAGAGAAACCAGCTTCTGAGTAGAATCCAATTGGGCAGCTGTGACAAGCCCCAGAGGACATGTGGTCATCCACCTAGCTCAATAGAGAAGAAACCCAAGCCTTGAAAGGAACAGATCTGCTCACAGATACACTCCACCCAAGTGCTCACCAGAATCCTTTCCTCCCAGACTGAGTCAGTAGCACCCAACTTTCTCAGCCAGAGGGGAGGAGGTGGAGGAGAGGGAGGAGAGGGAGGAGATGGTGGTCTTTGAACCATCCTGGCCCTCTCAAGGAAGTCCCACCACTGAGAAGATACCTCTTATTCCTCTGCTCCTCTCTCATAGCTCGGGGGTGTCTATCAAATGTTCAGGAAGCCCCTCATGTTGACAGATTTTTTTTTTTTTTTGTCTTTTTGAGACGGTGTCTCCTTGTAGCCCCAGCTGTCCTGGAACTTGCTATGTAGACCAGGCTGGCCTCAAACTCACAAAGATCCGCCTGCCTCTGCCTCCCAAGTGCTGGGATAAAAGGCGTGCGCCACCACACCTGGCAACAGAAAGATTTTTAGGACTGGAAGAATTTCCTTTAATTTCATTACCATATGCAAAATAAGGCAGTCAACAGCCCAAGGCCTGAGCTGCCGCAGGGGAGAGACGACTGGGTAGATGGAGTGTTTCTCCTCACATCCTGTCCACCATGCAGCTTCCTGGCCCCGGGTGAGCCTCATTTGGCCGTGAAGGTGAAGGTATGGACTGGCCATTCAGCCCAATGCTCCCATTGAACGAGAAAGAAGCAATCGGCAATCATGGTCCTTTAGGAGATCCTCAACGGGGCCTCCAGGCAGTGTGAACAGATGTGTCCGTGTTCTGGCTCTAGCAGGCCTGTGCAAAAGCTCAGAAGAGACCAGAGCAGGCCAGATGGTGCTGTTTTGCCCAAGTGTTGCTGGGAGAGGAAATTTAGAGCAAGTGGGTGAGCCTATAAGTTAGTGTGAGGATACAAAGCAAAGTGTAGACACAGAACACTCCCAGAGGACTTTCCTAGACTTTCCGGGGTGTAAAGGATCCGTGGTCAAATAAAGGTTGGAAACACAGGTCAAGGAAAGTTTCACAAGTTTCTTCTAGGACATTTGAAACGCTCCAGTTCCTGGAAATCTCCAAGAACACACAGAATGGGCCATTTCCAGTGCCATTCAGGTGCCACAGATGGCTCTTCCAAACCATCTTCAGAGTCACCAGGACCTTGTGGAATTAGGACTCAGAAGATTCCAGCCATAGACACAAGAATTCGCAGGAGCCCAGTGTCTGAGAGAGCCTGGAGAATCTGCCACCTCTTCCATGAGGCTTAAACTCCCCGACACCCAGAAATGGCCAGTCTAAAGGAGACTCCCAAAGCCTGCTGCTCTTGTAAATCTGCTTGTGGGTGCAGCTCTGCACAGGGGATGGAGCAGCCAGGGTCCTGTCTGGAAGTTCAAGTCTCCGCTAAGACCCCAGCATTCCCTGTGCTGATGCACCTGCCCTACGTGCCTGCCTTTCATCCCGGCCCGTTCTGCTTACTACCCCTTCCCCTTCCTGCTCCAACCATTGTCCAAGGTGTCCCTTACACAGCTGTCCCTCAGATAAGTACACAGGTCCTTTTGTAACAACACAGAGACAGCACAATATTATCAGATTTGCAGTCAATATGAAACCTTGGAATTAATTTCCAGTGTTCCTCCCTGACTTCACTGGGCGGTGGGCAGCGTTGCGCCCAGGACTCCTCAGGCCTCTCACGATTCTCCTCCTCTCAGTTCTCTGTCATCATAGTCTCAACTCTGTCCTTTCTAAGAGCTGAGCCCTTCGTTTGCCTCTTTCTTCAACAAATGCCTTCCTCCCTACCCTCACTTCTCTCTGACCAGAAGCCTATCTCATCTCTTGAGCAGAGCTCTGCTCCCCAAACAGACCTTGAGTACCCCCAAGGCATGCACAAAAGGTTCCTTCTGGGGCCTTTGAAATGTTCTTTAGAATCTCCCAGAAGCAAGCACTCAATGTGCTGTTTTCCAGTATCATTCAGTCACCACAGCCCTTTGCCAAAGCATCTTACTGCTTGGCCAGTCCTCCACAGTCCCCCGCCCATCTCCTGCTGCCTGTTTCACCGCAACTCTGGCACCTCACCTCCCGAACCCGGTGCACACTCATTCAAGCCTGCAAGTGCCAATCTTATCCCTGTCGCACGTCACCCAAAGGCAGTGCTGGCCCTCACACACTGCCCACAGGTGGGAATCCAGCGCCTACAGCAATCCGAAACCAACACCACACAACTGAACAGGCTCAGGGACGACCTTTCTGCCCTTTGGTTGATTTGCACTCAGGCCCATCCCCCGCCGCCTTAGCCCATCTATTCCTTTCCTCAGATGATTTACTTCTCCAGGGAGCTCTCCTCTCTGGACCAGAAGCAAGTGAAAATAATATTTTAATTGATACACTTCAGGGTACCAAGAGACAGGACTCTGGGGGTTCAGTATGTTCTAATCTTTGGAATTCAGCTCATGTAGCTGCCCGGTTTCCCTGGAAATCAGTTGAGAAGGGGGAGGGAGAAGCATTTTTGGGTAAGAGGGTCTGTGCAGGGATGGCTTTTTATAAATACCACCTTTTAGGGGGAACAAAGGAACCTCCTCAAATAGGTGTTTTCTGCACATGGCGTCATGTTAGCTCACTGATGAGACTGGGTTTAGAGAGAGAGCTTACACACAGGAAACTGCACTGGGACCAGGAAGGCTGGGACAGAAACTCTGGGCACACCATGTACAGGTGGATCTGTTTCCTCCTTCCCCAGTCATAGTCCACTCACTGGGCTCTGACATAGCCACCCTCACTAGAGTAGGAAGCAACTGGACCTAATCATCCAGAGTCAAGGATGAGTGGGATCCAAGACACTGGCTCCCACAGCCCAAGTCTTGCAAACAGAGCATCTGTGACCACCATGCCGAGGGCACAGACTGTCCCCAGCTCCTTATATGGAATCTAGAATGAACTGATTCATTTACAGATGGATGGATGGATGGGTAGAGAGAGGAAGGTAATAAGTGAAGACGGGAGGGTGGGTCTAGCTACTCACTCCTGGCTGGATAAGCAACAGCTTCCCCTGGGTTTCCATGAGCCCCTCTTCTCAGAATATAAACTAGGATGAAATAACCACAGATCTTCTGATCCTGAAATTTACCCAGAATTCTAAGCGCATCGGCTCCACAGACAAACCTAGGAATTAGCACTGGGTGGCTGTCTTCCCCAGAAGTCTATGCTTGATCTCTGATGACCTCCCTGGTCTGACTCACCGGAACTAGTTCTGCCTCAGGCTAGTTTCAAGCAGAAAAGAACTCGGGTCACTGACGCATCCCCTGTTCCTAGATGGGAATTCGGGGAGACTCTAGGACAGAAACTGTTTCAGCTGTGATCACAGGCTCAGTCCACACGTCTCCTGACTGCCTGCCACCCTGCATGGTCCTGAAAGCCAGGTAAACTGGGGATGCTCTGTGCTCAGTGCTGAGGAGCCATACAGTCCTGCCTCTGCCCATCTGTACCTGGAAGGTTGTGTGCCCTACACTCTCCATGATCTCCTCTGTCTCCAAGGTAGTTGGCCAAGGAAGCCTCTACTGGCTTGGCTGTCCTAGCTGTTCCCACCTTGACCACCAGGGAGAAGCCAAAGATCTCTCTCTCTCTCTCTCTCTCTCTCTCACACACACACACACACACACACACACACACACACGCTATTCATTCTTCCTAGCTATATTTGCAAAGACAACAAAGCTCAGAACGGAGACTTTGGATGCCAAGGACGAGCTCCTCTGCAGCAACCATGACCACTTAGGAAGAAGGAATCGGCTTTGTGGTAGTTGAGCATGAATTAGGTGCCGGCACTCTGACTTCTCTTCTCCCTCAGCATAGGACCCACCTAAGCTGGAAGGGGGGATGACGGGGGTGGCTAGAGACGAGTCCCATACTAGAGACTTGTATGAGATAGCAACATGAAGGCTCCTGACATGACTAAGCCCATGAAGTCGTCAAGAGCCACAGAAGTTCAGGGAACGGTGTGGACACAGAGTCATCATGGAGGAATCCTGGTAGTCCTGCTGAAGACCAGAAAGCCGGGGGGAGAGGTTTCTACCGAAGAAGGAGTTCCAGAAAGTTAGACAGCTGCGACGGCAAGGACAAAAAAAAGACCAGGGATGGTTTGGAACTGCTTTTCTGGCCAAGGCAAGGAGTGGACAGCCCTGCATTTGAGGTTCAGGTGAGTGGGGATCCACCACTTCCTCCTCTCTCTGCCCATGCAGGCCCCCACAGTAGTATTATTATCTCCCCTGAAAGGTATTTCTCTTTCTCAAAACAACTACTTTGCAACCCTTTCTTAGGGGCTTTTAGTGGTTTTTGAAACACAAGCCTTAAGCTGCAAATGCTGCCTGGCCAATTTACCGGAACATTTTGCCTCCCCAGAAACTTCTTCTCAAATGGCTTTACTTCTTCAGCCACAAGCAGAGCCTTTGGAGCAATGGGCCTTTTAATCAACAATTATAAGAAGTTTGAAAAGTCACTTTTAAAAGGCTGTCATGGTAGAGACCCTGCTCAGCTCTTTGCAATAGTCCCAAGGGACCTCCTCCATGACAGCAGGAAGCAGGCACAGGTAGGAGGTAGGTAGGTGGAAGCACCATCATCCATCACCTGGCAACAGGTCCCGGGTGCCCAGGGGTCCTCTGGGTGCACATCTGCAGCCCAGGTAGTGCTGGCATGATTTATCACAGGCAGGCTGGCACCTACTGCAGCCGGGCTTATCAGTTTGGAAGCTGCTTCTCCACTCACTGACCTCTAAAAGTGTTTGTGCCTGGGATCCTAGGCCTGGCATCTCCTGACCCCACACAGAGGTATCCAGAGCCAGGACCTCCACGCTGCATCTACAGTCCAGCCCCATGCATCCTAGCTCTCCCCAGGCATCTCCTGAACTCCAAACGTCCAAGGAGAGCACATGTGAGGGTGCGTCTCCTCTAGTCAACTCCCCTCAGCTCTGCATCTCAGTGAGCCTCATGCTGTCCCCAAGCCACTGGCCTGCCATTCCCTCAGATCACAAGCCCTACCATCGTTTCCTCCTCCTTCACACCATACAACCCCAGCTGGAGTCTGTTTGGCTTTACCTGCAAACCACCTCCTACCACCTGCACCACTACATCACCAATGAGCCCTGCAGGGTCTTGCCTGCACAGCAACCCCTCCCCCTTTCCCTCTGCCTCACCCAGCAGTCAGGGAGGTCATGCTGCAGGATGGTCACAGCAGAATCCCCACCCTACCTGCAACCAGTCCAACAAGGGGAGCCCCCTCCTCCCTACCAGGTGGTCTGGGGCCGGCAGAAACAGAGGTGGCATGGGTCAGCAGGACAGTGGACATTTCTCTTGTGTTCACTCTGAAGTGTTCTAATGGGGCACAAACAAGTTCCTATTCTCAGGAGAGCCGCAGTAGCTAGTGGAGACCCTCAGATATTGCCCCTCCATCTGGTCACTGGCATGCAGGCGCTGTATGCTCCCTGCTTGGACTCAGCCCTTCTTCCTCCATATCCTTAGTTCAGCCCATCCTTTTCTTAGTTTAACACACTCTGGACCACCCAACCTTGAGTTTTCCAACTACTCCATTTGTCCCCTTTAGGGGCTGTGATGGCTCATCTTCATTGTCACCTTGCATTTAGAATCACCTAGAAGACACCTCTGGGTTATGTCTAGGAGTGTGTTTCCAGACAGGAAGGAAGACTCATCCTAAATGCAGGTGGCACCATCCCATGGGCTGGGGTCCCAGACTGCATATGAAGAAGAAAGTGAGCTGAGCACCAGTGTTCATCTTTCTCTGCTTCCCGACTGTGGATGCGATATGCCGAAATCCCTCATGTCCTGCTGCCGTGACTTCCCACCTTGATGGACTACACCCTCTAACTATGGGCCAGAGTAAAGTCTTCCTTCCTTAAGCTGCTTTTGTCCAGTATTTTGTCATAACAATGAGAAAAGTATCTAAGATAGGATCCCAACTGCCTTGCTGCTATGTCCTGTCAGCTAGTTGGGCAATGTCTTTGCTTAAGTCCTGCACCCGACTTCCCTGCTGATCTTCAACTTTGCTGGAGTACTTTATTTGTGTGTTTCAGGCTAACCCCAGAACATACAGTATACTCTCAGTAAATGCTGACTGAAGAAGGGCTTAATTCTACAATTCCTAAATAGGAAGTTGCTTGGGACTCTAGCATCTGGAAAAAACAAAGAGAGCGGGTGTATCTGTTACCTTTTTTGTTGCTGTGACATTCCTGACAGAAACAACTTGAGGGAAGGATTTATTCTGTTTTGCTGTTTAAGAGGAGATACTCCATCCTGGCAGGGAAGGCATGAAAACAGGAATATGGATGGCTTGTCACACACTTAGGAAGTAACATTCCCACCAGGGAATACTGGGACTCGTCTGGTTTTCTCTTTTGTCCCTTTTCACTCAGCCCAGCATGCAGGTCTATGGAATGGTTCCACCCACACTCAGGGTAGGTCAGTTAATCCTCTCTGGAAATGCCTCATAGATGTGTCCAGAAATATATCTCCTAGGTGACTCCAAATCAAATCAAGTTCACAGTGAAGATGAACTATCAATGTGGTAATGTTGGATCACTCCTGAGTGAGGTATATTTCAACATAAAGCCCATGCAGTTTAAAAAGTCTAGTTATCCTCAGATATGGTATCCAGGGAAAAAACAAATGTGACATTTTAAAGTTTATGGAGAATGCAACCTAACTAAGGGAACAAAGAAGCTTTGCAAGCTCCAGGGAGAAGGCTGGCCAAACATCCCACATTATGCTACTAGAGTCTGGTCAGCCCTCCCTGAGCTGGGGAGGGGCTTGGATGGATTCCCAAGTCCATGCATATGGGCTGGTGCTGACCAAGCTGAGTTCCCTCCAGAGGCACATCTTCTCTGTCTGCTGGCATCACCTTCCTACACCAAGCCTTCTCTTGTTCTCTTAGCTGTGGAGATAGGCTGCTTTATCTGCAACCTTTTTCCTTTGGGGAACCATCCCTTGCCCTGCTTACATTGTAGTTTTGCAGAGCTATCAATCACAGGTCCCAGCTCGTGACCGCAGAGGGTTCTGGGAGTGCCAAACTGAGGCAATTAGAGTGCTGAAATTCCCTCCCCACAGTAATCAGTGTAGGCGAACACAACAGAGCAAGGCCAATCATTTCCAGGTTCCTATACTCATATACCAAGAGCAAGATTGCTTTCCACTGATTTGCCAAGCCAGAAGCATGCAGCCATTTTCACTGCTATATAAAGGAAACTCACCTTGCATTAGGGGAGAAACACGCAACAAGAGAGAACAGGGTTGAGGGAACAACATAGAGGGAAAAGGCATCATTTGTGTTGATGGACCCAGACTTCCCTGACGGAGGTTGTCTGAATTTGCCTGCTGTTTAAAAGCAAGAATCAGAAGACTATAGCTTTCTTCCACAGAAGTTGCCTAGACCAACCAATGTATGAACTTGCCTCTTGAATCTCTAGACCAAATGTCTCAAAGCCTGTGATTGTGAATGTTGTCAACTTGACAGGCTCTGGAATAACCTGGGAGACAATCCTACATTCACACCTGTGAGATTATTCAGATTATTTTAGCCCCTGGTGTGCCTGTTAGGGATTACTTTGATTAGGATAATTGAGATGGAACTACCCCCAATACACTGTGGGTGGCACCATTCCCTAGGCTGAGATCCTGGACTGTATAAAAAGGAGAAAGTGAACAGAGCTCCAACAAGCATTCACTGCTGTTTCCTGATTGTGGATGTCACGTGACCAGCCGCCTCAAGCTCCTGCTGCTTTGACTTCCCCATCATGATGGACGGCACGTTGAAGCCCGAGCCAAAATAAGCCCTTCCTCCCTCAGGATTACTGACAAAGACTCTGCTTTTGTCAGAGCATTTTTATCACAGAAACAGGAAAATAAACTAAGGCACAGCCTGTCTGTAAGACCCAGCAGGGGCACAGAAAGGGAGAAGAAAAGCCATCACAGTCATGACCAGTCTCTGTACTCCAGGGAGACATTTCTCCCTGCTCCGTTTCCTATTACAGAACCAGGAAGTTCTCCACACAATAGTCTTTATTTCCACAGGCCTAAGGGAGGGGGCTGTCCTTCTAAATGGGAATGTATTCTCTACAGGACAACCTCTCTATTCTAGGGACAGAAAGTGGTTTTCTGGGTGAACGGGATGCCTCTTCCTGGGGTGCTCCTTCCCACTTTCCATCCTTTCAGAGAGCATGTTTCATCCTCATCTCTGACATGCACTCCACTAGTCATGGGCGCTATGGAAGCCCCTGTGCTGAACTCCTTACTCTCGCTCTCGCTTTCCAGCAGAACCCTAGAGCCCCTGGCCAGCAGGGTTATACAGAGGTTCTGCCAATAAGAGGCACTCATGCAAAATCCGGAAGGCAGAGGAAGAGCCCTGATTTCCAGGCATAAGTTTTGAGTGGGCAGATAGGTGCTTTGCCAAGACCTTCCAGGTTTTCATTTAGAACCTCCCACTTCAATGTGGTGGGACACTGACATCATCAGCTGCAGCTTCCCAGGATGTTCCTACATGTCTAAGTTTTGTAAATTAATCCTTTCTGATCTTTGCTTCCCCCTGCCCCACCTCCAGCCCTTGGGTATGCCTCTAAATCCTTGTAGTCAATCACTTTCTGCTCAAAATGCCTCATTCTTCCTGGTTCCATTCTCTAGAGGACCTGGCCTGGATCCTGAGTGAGGAAGCAAGTCCAGAGTCTCCCCCGTAGCCTAGGTGAAAAGTTTGATTCATCCTGGCATTCTTGAGAAGAGCCTTGCCTAGTCACGTGTTGTGTCAGCTACTTATCTCCTTGCTGCAACAAAATACTTGACAAAAGGCAACTTAAGGAAATGTTTATTATGGCTATAGTTTCCCCATCATGGTAGAGAAATCATCAAAACAGGAACACGAGGCAGCTGGTCACATTGCATCCACAGCTGGGAAGCAGAAAGCAACGAATGTTCGTGCACAGGTTATTTCCCTCTTTTTATGCAGTTAGGACCCCAGCCCATGAAATTCTTCTGCCTACATTTAGGATGGATCTTACCATCTTGATTAACCTAATCTATAAAATCCTTCACAGATTTATCCAGAGTTGTCTCCAGGTGATTCTAGATTCTGTTAGTTGCCAATCAATCTAAACCATAGCAAGCCCACCTCTTGTCCATTTGACACCCAAATGCATCACTTTTGAGCCATAATTTTCCATCCCTTGTCCCTATTGGCTCATGGTCATCTCATAGTGCAAAATGTATTCAGTCCAACTTCAAAAGTCTTTTAATAGTTCCAACACTATTCTAAATTTTAAGTGCCAAATGTCTCGTGAGACACAATCTCTTACTGTGAGCTCTTGTCAAAAAAATTAAAAATAAGCTACATACTTCCTACATATAATAGCACAGGATAAACATCCCCATTCCAAAAGGGAAGAACAAGGAGTGATCAGATCAAAGCAAAACACATCAGGGCAATCACCAAATTCTACAGCTCCATGTCCAGCATCTGGGTCTTGTGACAGAATTGCATGGACTCAAAAAGGCTTTGGTATGCAACCCTCCAATCCGTCATCTGTAGCACAGACAGCCTGTCCTAGGCCAGCTCTGCTCCATGCCTGCAGCTCTCCTTGGCAGATACCCCATGGTCCTGGGTCTCCATTAAAACTTGGGCTTTATCTTCACAGATTAATGCAGTGTCCTCTTAGGACCTCCTTGCAGGGACTCCAGTCCTGCCTTACTTTTTCTGGCTTCAGTGGCTCTTTGGAACTAAGATACAGGACTCCATGAGCTCTCCATCCTGCATCTTTCATGCCTACAAAAGCAGTACCATGTGGGCAACATTGAAAAGTTCTGCTGCCAGCTTGGGATGGAACCCAGTCCCCTTAGACCACAGTTACACTGGACTTTGAATGCTGACCCTGAGGAAATACTGCCCTAGGTGGCTGTTAGCCAGAAACCTGTCCTGAGAGAACTGAGAACAGCATTCTCTGTTTAGAATCTCTACTTTCAAATGCATTTGCATTTTTACAAGATGGAGCCTCTGATGAGTGGGGTCTTGCCTTCACAGCACTTTTCTTGTTGTCCCAGTGCAGAGCACTGGGTTTCTCTTTGACAACACTAATCTCTCATAACAGCCACAGATGCTTGGTCATCTGCTCATTCTTTATCCAGGACTTTAAACTTGTCTACACACCTTTTCCTGCCAAACTTCACACTGTTCTTATCTTTCTACTCTACTTTTTCCTCTCTCACTGTAGACCTGGATGAGAAGTGTGAGCTGTAACCACAACACAGCCTGAATGCTATCCTGTCTGGAAACTCAATCCATTACCTTTAAGTTCAACAGAATGCAGCCAGATTCTTTGCTGGAATACGACATCAGTGGTCCCCAGCCCAGTTCCTGATAGAGTCCTTGTCCTCCACTGAAACCTCATGAGTGACGTCTCCACTGTCCACATTTCTTTCAGCATTTTTATCTTCCAAGCTCTCACTAGAATGACCCATTAGTGTCTGCTTGTGGTATTCAAGGGCTTTTCTAGCCCAAAGTTCCAAACTCTTCACATCCCTCCTGAAAACCAGTTCCAAAGGCCTAAGCACCATGTGGTCAGGTTTATCACAGCAACAAGCCCACTTCTTGATACCAATTTTATGTGTTACTTGTTTCATTGCTGCAACAAAATGCTTAAGGTAGGAAGGATTTCTTTTGGCTTTCTATTCCAGGGGGATATGTGTCAAGCAGGGAAGGTGTGGCAGCAGGAACTAGAGATGGCTGTTTACACTACATCCACAGTCAGGAAGCAGAGAGCAATGGCTGCTAGCTTCTCTTCCTTAGTCAGTCCAGGATGGACCATGGAATGGTGCTGACCACTCTTCTCACTTATCTAGAAAGTCCCTCACAGACATGCCCAGATTTGTCTCCAGGTGATTCTAATCTGTCAAGTTGACAATCAATACAAATCATAATCCACAGCTCTCAGGAGCTTCAGGAAATACATTGCTGATATTCTGTTTACCACTATACCAACCAAATCAGCATGGCCAAAGATTGTATGGTCATTGGAAACATGGCAAAACCTTGTAGGATCAGACAAAGATAAGTGAATTTGGACTTAGAGGGTATACTATGATGGAGAACACACACACACACACACACACACACACACACACACAGCAAAACTGGATCTTGGTTTCTAAACATTGAAATGACAGAACAACCTATAAGATAGCTCAAGTATTAATCAACAATCATCCACATGCTATATGGAAAGGGGTACAGCATACTCAACCACTGGTGCCTGGGGTACACCCTCCTTGGCTGAGCCTTCTCAACTTTCTTTGTAACTCTCAAAACTGCTTATGTTGAGACCTTCATCCCAGTCCCTCAGAGAGTCTGTGCCCTGATACCACCTTCCTTAACTCCATTCCTTCCCTTGATTCAAGCCCCTTCACCTGTCCCTTCCAGAATCCCACTTCTGCCCTCCTGGATCTTCAGACTTGATACCTTTTCATCTGTTTCCCCATCTCCCTTCCCCACCCAACCCACTCCCCATCGAGCTTGAGAACCAGGCCCCTAGGAGAGTGAAGGAGAGCTTGGACAGTCAGGCCCCTCTTCTTCCAGAGAACCCACCCTGGGCATCACTGTGTGTGCAGCTCAGCAGAAGGTCTCTCCCTCCCACTTCTCCTTGAGCAGAATCATTTAAGATCCCTTCAGCCATCCCACCTTGATGTACACCCCATCAGGGAGGTGTGTGGCATGCTCCAAAGACATAGAAACCTAACCTACAACACGTTTTTGAAAAGGTGTATGTGAAGTGTGCATTGTTCTATTAGTGATAAGATTATGGCACTATTTTGTAAAGATTTTTCTGCTCTTATGTCTTCAATAAAAAAAAAAGTAAATAAGAGATTCTTACTCTCAGGTTTCTCAGGTTTATACAAGTGCTGAAATTACCCATGCTGCTCTGCAGAAATACTTTCCCAGGCTCCCTGCTCCTGGAGACCTGCCAAACAGAACTGATGCCAGAAGGATACTAGAACACCTCTGTGACTTGAATTCCTCCCTGTCCCTCATCTCCCTCCCAGACATCTTGGTTTAAGCCACTGCCCTGATTCATATCTATGTGGCTGAATGTGGAAGTAGAGCCAACATCACAGCCAAGCTGGGGCCCAGGCCCTGAACCCCCATCCCCCAGTCAGAGGTCCTTTCTGATTCACTAAGTGGCCTGCTTTCCCACATATGGTATGCAGCTTAGTGGAATTTGCTAAAATCACGCCCAGCCAACACTGCTAACTTTTCTTTTACCTTCTGTTCTGAAACCCTGTCAAACTCATCATCTCTGGCCCACAAAACAAATTTATTTTTTGAGACATGAAGGCAAAAATTGAAGTTGAAATACTGTGAGGATAGAGGCTTTTTGTATTGGTGTCAGGCATCTGTAAAACCTAATGGAGCCGTTCTTTGACAACATTATCTGAGTTTGGCTAATTTGGTAGAGTAGACAACATCCTCTATTGAATGTAAAGAATAGAATGCACAGTCCTGGGGAAGCAGAGAGTTGTCCCATTGTGGATAATTTGCTTCCACTATTCATCCTGCAGATAGGCACTCAATTATAGAGGCGCTCATAGGTAAATTTTCATTCATCCTTTTATCACCTTGCAAGTGAAATAGTCATTTTTAAGAAAGCTTGGAGCAGAGATGCGTGTCAGTAAACAAAAGGGCAGGCTTCCTTATCATGGTATATTTTGACCTGATTATTTGCTCTTCTACCCCACAGAAAGCTTTGCAGCTAGTTCACAGAATCAATCCCCCTCCCCCCCTTGCTGACATTTGTCTTACTAATGCAACCCAGGTAGGGGCAACAGAGGAACATCTATCCTGAACTCCATCTTGGGGGCTGAGGCCAGGTGGAGGCCAGGAAGTCCCCTCTGCCCCTGAGAGACCTGTAGATGCTTCTGAATAGAGACAGTGGGAGTTTGAGCTTTCTGGGTCAGGGATACCACCACATGACCAAAGAGTCAAATTAGAACTTGGAGCCACCTGCTGAGCATAGATGGGAAGACCAATACTCCTGATGAACCTGTGGGCAGATGTCACCTGAGGACACCCAGGCCCTACTGTCCACCAGGCTAGTGTGGCGGCCCAGGCCTCCTGGATACATGGTCCATCCATCATACCCACATCATACATGTGCAAAGTAAGTTCCAGGGATATTCACGAGCATCTCTCATCAACCCACAAGTTCCTCCTCACAAGTCCCAGGATTCCATTTGTCATCGACGGCTTCTTCCCATCAGGTGCTCTTCAGAATCTAGTGAGGAAGCGGAGGAAGTGGACATCTCTGTGGACCTCTGTCTCTCAATCTCCCAACAGTGAGACCAAGCTAATGTTTATTTCTTGTAGCTAAAATGCTCCGATTTGGGGAGTAAAGCTGCAGCTTTCAAAGTACGATAGCAGGTAAGATTGTGCAAAGGCAATAGACTTGACAGCCTGAGTTTAATCTCCAGAATCTGTGTAAAGGTCAAAGTAGAGAACCAGCTCCCCAGAGCTGTCCTCCAACCTCCATACATGTGCCATGGTGTGTACACACACACACACACACACACACACTAGGGCTGGAGAAAGGGCTTAAGCAGTTAAGAGTGCATGCTGAATTCAGTTCCCAGTACCCACATCAGGTGGCTCACAACCACCTGTAACTCCAGCTCCAGGGGATCCAATGTCCTCTTGTGGCCTCCACAGGTAACTACATTCCTGTGCATATATACCTCCTCACAGATAAACAGAATAAAAATAAAAAGAAATCTATTAAAATAAGGAAAAAAATAGTTTTTAAAGTCCATAAAAATGTAAGCATGACGCCAAGACTACCACTCAGCTCATTCAGTGCAGAGACCAACTTCAACCTGCACTTCTGCAAATAGCATTCTTCTTGAGTTTTTTTATTTTCTTAAAACATTCTTCTATGACAGGCCTATGTGGGGTAAGAGGGCTCCTTAGAGTTGAAACAGAGGGTCAAAAGGCTGTTCTGCAAACAGGTGCTGAGGAGCAGAGGGGGATGCTTGGCATCTAAGGAGGCCAGGGCAGGCTGCTCTTGTCTTTTGCAGCTTGGTTCTGTCTCTCTCCACTAAATGTATTCTGCCTCTAAGAGTCAATGAGGGTCGCCTGTAGCCAGCAAAGAGCTGTGGATACATGGGCCTTTGAGGGTACATATGGAAACCAGAGACCTTTGGTAGACAAGTCAGGGGACCAGAACCCCAGAACTGCCTCTTGACGTTTCAGTTCACTGAGGGTCACAGTTTGAGACAGTGGCTGCTCACAGGTGAGATGATGTCTCCTCCACTCAGATAATGTTTTCTTCTTGTGATCAGGGTGTCTCCTTCTAGAAGGACCTTTTCCATCTCCACCCTGAAACCTCCTACTCCCCAGGCTTCCCGGCCTCAGTTTCTTAGCACTCAAACCTGCTTATCCTCCCCAGGTGCAATGGTTAATATTGTAAACTGGATAACAGGGCATACCCATGAGGGATTGTCCACATTAAGGTTAACCCTCTGAGAATGGGGATTGTCTTGGTTGAGTTCAATGATGTTGGGACGCTTCATCTTAATTCCCTGAGCAGGGGGTCCTGGACTGTATAAAGTGGAGAGAGCATGCGAAGGACTGGCGTGCATGCACTAACCCATTGCTCTCTGTTGGTGACTGTTGAAGGGATCAGCTGCTTCAAGTTCCCACAGCCTTAACGTCCCTGCGGTGAGCTTGGAACTGAGTCAAATCAACCCTTTCTTCCCTTCAGTTGCTTTCATCAGGTTCTCTTATCACAGCCGCAGAAAGGAAACCAGGACTCAAGTTTCCCATCTGTGTCCACCCACTAGACACCACAAACTCCTTGACAGAAAAGCTTTCCCAACAAACAGCATCAAACCACTCCTTGCTAGGTTATAGACTGAATTCCAGTGTGTGCATGTACATGCTTGTGTGTGTGTGTGCACGCGCAAAGGCCAGAGATCAATGTTGGATGTCTTCCATCTCTACCTTAATTTTTTCTCGAGTTTATTGGGCTTGCTAACAGAGCGTACAGTGGGATTTTTACAGAATAGTGGGCACCCCCCCAACAACTGCACCAGAGTGTGCCCTCAAATACAGATCCTGTGACTTCCCAACAGCCACACAAAATAGTGAGAGAGGTGCCTTGTGGCATTCTCAGCTTATGGAGCCTCAGCCCCTCCCCCACACGCAGCTAAGATTGACTGACTGGGTGGGAGGGGTAACTGACTCCCCATTGTCTCCTTGACCAGTGTGGGAAGGAGGTATGACTATAGCTTGCCCGGCATAGTGGTCAGAGGACACTTCCAGGTAACGCTCTTACATTCTTTCTGCCAACCTCTTCCACAAAAGTCCCTGACCCTTGGATGGGGTGATAGCATAGCCACCTTATTTTTTTAAGAGAGGTTCTCTCACTAAATCTGGATCTTGCTGATTGGGCAAGACTGGCTGGCCAGCAAGCCCCAGAGATCCTTCCATCTCTACAACCCCGGCACTGGGATCACAGGCACGTGTCACGCCCAGCTTTTCACACAGGTGCTAGGGATCAGAACTCAGGTCTTCAGGTTTACACAGCAAGCCTTTACTAACTGAACCATCTCCACAATGCTGCGAACTTCCAGTTTTTACAGCTTAACATACAAAATCTCAATTGAGGTTTGATTTCTTAGCATAGTGGAATATTTCGTTTTTCCTTAGGAATCTAGCTTCTATAAATGGTGTCACTGAAGACCCAGCCCATCTCCAACAGAACAGTACATATGGCTTCTCCAGAGAGCCAGGGTGTTGAGAGTATGTGGAACCTCCATGGTGAGGTGCAGGGAAAACCGGCAGAGGCAGGGTGCAGCCCCAGGCAGGGCGGGTGCAGGCAGAACACAGCCGTGTCTCTCAATCTGGGGCGTATCTGGTGAAGTTCGGTCTGCAGTCCTGATGGTCCAGGCCAATTAACTGCTACCAGACATGCCTCTTGTCATGTTGTTCTCAAACCTATCCAGGCTTGAGGGCCGGTGGGGGGCTGGGAACCAGCGAGAACACCTGCAGCTGGAGGGCCAGATGTTAAGGGACTTCTGTGTGAACTTCACAGCATTAAAAATAAAATCTAAAAAATTAAAGAGAAAAGTTAAGTATGCTGTCTTGGCTTGTATCCTTCAGGATGACTTTGAAAGCCTGGTGGTAAAACTGAGCCTTCTGGAATTTTTCTGCCCTGATTGCCTCCCTCAAAGTTACTGATAGTAGACATCCAGGGGCAAGCCAGCTGGGATCTTTATTTGGCTGTCCCCTCTGTACAGGAAGAGAACATGGAGAGATCCTAGGACCCACGCGACAGCCAAAATGCCACAAGGGACAATCATGCCCCAAACAGGACCTGACCAAACTGGACACAGAGCAGAAAAATGATAGAGCCAATGAGGCCCAGGGTTGGTCCACAGGCACTGTCACTAGTGGCTCTCAGCCTGCTCACTTTGAGGGAAGCTGTTTTGAATGGTTCCTGTGAGCCTGAACCACCCTCGCCCCCCCCCCCCAGTAGTAGCTAGGCTAGCCTCAGAGGGTAGCAGAGGTGCTGTGCTGGGATGGAGGTGGGGGAGGGCAAGCGTGCATTTTGCCACCTCTAGTGCTTTGTGTGGCCTGCCCAGATGTCACTCCTGGGTCTGCATGCTTTGGAGAAATGGCCTCATATTTCTAGTTTTATTCTGTTACCATGGTAAAACACTGCCCAAGAGCAACCGAGAGGAGGAACGGATTTATTTGCCTTACACTCCCAGGTCAGCCTATCCTTGAGGGAGGCCAGAGCAGGAACTGGAAGGAGAAACCACAGGGGAAATACCACTTGCTGGCTTGCTTGAAGATTCATGCTCAGCCAGCTTTCTTATGTAACTCAGGACCACCTGCCCCGGGAATGGGGCCCACAGTACACTGGGCACTGCTGCACGAATTAATAATCAAGACAGTCTTTGGTAGCTTGAGTGAGAGTGTCTCCCATAGACTCAAGTATCTGAACACTTGGTCATTGGTGGCACTGTTTGTCATGGAGCCTGTAGGAGGCCTCACCTTGCTGGAGGAAGCACATCACTGGGGGGTGGGACTTGAGGGTTCACAGCCTTGCCTCACTTCCATTTCCTGCATGAGCTTGAAGATATGAGCCCTCAGCTTTCTGCTCCCACCACCTTGGCCACCATGCCACGTCCCCCATAATTGATTCCTACCCCTCTAGAACCATAGGCTAAATACTCTTCCTTTTATAACTTTCCTTGACCATGGTGTTTTATCACAGCAAATGAGAAGTAACTAATACACAATCCCCCACACACAAGCCAACAGGCCAATGTGATCTGGGAACCTCAATTAAGACTCCCCTTCTTGGGTAACTTTAGGCTATGTCAAGTTGACATTTAAGTATTTTTTTATGTGTATGAGTGTTTTGCCTGCATGTATGTAAGTGCACCCATGCATGCAATGACTGCAGAAGGCAGAGGAGGGCTTCGGATCCCTTGGAACTGGAGTTAAGGACAGCTGTTAGCCACCATGTGGGTGATGGGAACTAAACCCAGGTCCTCTGCAATAGCAGCCAGTGCTCTTAACCACCGAGCCATCTCTTCATCCCCCAAGGTGACATTTAAAGCTAACTAGGACAACACATAAGACCAAGAGTTTCAAAAACTCAAGGAAATAATGTCCATCCCAAGTCAAGGTAGTAAATCAAAAAAGAGGAAAGGAACACTACATATAAACCAATCCAAGATGAACTTGTGTTCAGAGGAGACCAATCGCAAGGAGGAGACATGGGGGAGGAGCATAGCCCAGTCCCAGGACTCCACCACAGTGCCAATGCAGGGCTCACAGCAGCCATCCCTGTGAGGCGCTGCTAGAAAATGGGAGGTAGACTCTCTGTTCTGTAAAAGCTGCTGCCAGACTGACCAGATCTAGAGGTCATGACTGGCTTCCAATCAGTCCTTGGGCTCTAAGCAACTGTGCTTGCCAGACCCAGTGCTGGGGTCTGGGAATATCACAGTGCCGAAAGGCAGCTCCAACAGGCCTAAAGGCATTCTGGCTGAGCTGGTGGTGCAGATATTCGCTAAATCATCCCACAAATAGAAACAATGCAGTGTAGGTAAGAGAGATGTATCAATGCTTTAACTGAGGACTCTTCTCCATCAGTGGGGGCAACTTTCCCTCAACAGTCTGGGTCCATTTTTGAAGACATGGAGGGTTTAGGAAGCACAACTCAGGACCCTCTCGGCATGCACCTGCCTGGACAGGCTTCTGGCTACTGGGGATTTGAGGCTGCTGTTGCAGTGTTCCTTCTTACAGGTGATGCCCCAGAGCTGGTCTGGTGTTTCCAGGCTATCACAGTCCTCTGGTTCCCATGACATGACCATCTACGGGCTCTGTATCCTGCCCTACACTCCCCTAGACATGAATACGCCAATATTTGTATTTCAGAACCTCACTGCCCCTTTTCCAGAGTCCCATGCCAGATAAGCCAGTCCCAAGATGACTTATAGCCAGGTTCTGTCCCTCAAAAATTCCACACTGCTTCAGCACAGGCACCTCTGAACCAGCTTCATTCCCTTACACAGGCACACAAATCTCTACTTTGAAAAAGTTTCACTGAATTCTGCTATAGACCTTGGACAAGTTACTTCATTAACCTCACATAGGCTCCTCAGAATCTGCCTCCTCCTCACTGCTGATCTCCTCCCTGTCCACTACTGAGCCCTCTCTGGACAAGGAAACTCTGAGACATGAATCACCCATAGCCAAGAATGAAGAGCTCAGGTCTTTCGCCAACTGGGCCCATCCTGTGTAGGTGCTTCCGGGCTCTGCTCCTGGGTGGGTCTTCAACCCACTTTAAAATGCTCTTTTCTAGCTTCCTTTTCTCTGCCCAGTCCAAGCTCTATAGTTCAGCCTCTTCCACTCCCCATCTACCTCTCACCCTGGGTCCCATCCAGAACTGGGGCTATAAATGACACACAGGGGCCTGTGGCCTCCATATTTGCATCCCAGGCCCAGAGACTTTCACCCTGAGCTCTCCTGGACCCCAGACCCCAGATCTTCCTCAGTGTCTTCCCTTGTTTGATGTTGTTCTCTTGAGAATGCTCTTACTTCCCTCCTGCTGAAAATTTTACCTCTCTCCCTCCCTGGCTTCTCCACCTCAGAAAAGTTCTCCACCATCCAGACATTCACATGCTCATGATAAAAACCTGTGTCTCTAGACCTCACACCTCACAGCTGCACAATCAGCCTCTGCACAGCTCTACCAGAGAAAATCTGGACTTCAGCCCCTTTCTCTCCCTCCCAGGGTAGTCCTGGCTCACTGAAAATAGCTGTTGCTAATGGACATGGCCTCTGCCAGTTTCCTGCTCCTTGCTAGTCTCTCCGGGTCCACCCTCCACAGAGGTACTACAGTTATCATGGAAATCCAGCAGAGATTCCAGACTAAAAATCAGAGCTCTTCACCACAGCTGCAAGTCCCCCTAGCAATTCTCCTAGCATCCCCTTCCTCTGGCTCTTGCTTCCAGTAGTGATATACCAAGACTGGGGCCTTAGCACCATTGATCCCTATGCCTACCTAGAGTATCTGGCCTTCACATTTCCACATGATGGGCTTTTTGTTATCATTCAGCTCTCAACTCTAGTGCCCCCTCCTTAGAAGGTCCTTATTTAAGGTCCCATTTAAGGTCATTCCCTACCCCCTGACTGCACAGGGTGAAAGAAGTTCACTCCAGGAGCCAAGATATATCTTTTCTGTTGCTGCAACAAAACACCTAGCCAAAGCAGCTTAGGAGGGAAGGGTTTTTTTCAGCTGATAGGTCACAGTTCATCATCGAGATGGAACTCAAGGTAGGAACTAGAGGCAGGAGCTTGAAGCAGAAGGCACAGAGGAATGCTGCTTACTGACTTGCTTCTAGGCTTCTTTCTTATATAGCACAGGCCTACCTGCCAAGCGATGGTACCCCCCACAGTGGTCTGGACCCCCCTACATCAATTAGTAACCAATTAAATGTACCCCATAGACATGGTCATAGGCCAATCTGATGGAGGAAACTTTAGTTGAGGTTCCCTCTTCCCAGGGGTGTTACGTCGACAGTCGAGATGAGCCATCACAGCACATACTTAGAAATACAAGAAACTCCTCAAATCACACAGCATCCTTGTAGAAAAATCCCATCCCTGGCTTCTACCAGCTCCACCATTTCAACTCCACCTTCCTGCTTTATGTCCATGTGACTATCCCTGCCCCAAAAGCATCTTGTTCATCTATGGATGCACCTCACTATGATCTGTCTCCATCCCTAGAACATAAACTTCCAAGACTGGGAACCCATCTGTCATGTCCACTGCTGCCTCTCAGTGCCCAGGAGCGCACCTGGCATTTAGTAGACACTTAGTAAATATCCATGAGGTCTTTCCTGAACTCTAGACATAGTGGCTAGGCTGGGTCATCACGACAGCACTTCTAATCTGAACCAAAAATAAGGGCTGGGGTGATAGCTGAGTTGGCACAGTGCTTGTTGTAAGTACAAAGATCTGAGTTCGATCCTCAGAACCCACACTAAAAAAGCCAGCTGTCAGAGAACATAGAACAGGGGGAAAAAAGAGTATTAATGCATCTCTCAACTCTCATCAGTGAAGCTTCCTCATGTAATAGACGGTGATTAACCCAGAAAGCCACAACTGACCAAAACTCAAAGAATACGAGACTGCAGAATGCTTATCCCTAAATAGGACTCCTATGTCAAACCTCTGCCACCAAAGGCTGGGGAGCCATTATGGAAGAGGAGGTGGAAAGATTATAAGATCCAGAGGTTGTGGGTGGCCACAGGAAAGTCTTCCAGACAGCTGGGTGGTTGCTCACAGTAATGGGGACAGCATGCACAAGACCCATGCAAGCTCAAGCCAGACAAAATCCCAGCACAGAAGTTAGGAAGTGGTAAGAAGACCCCACCTTAGCTGAGGAACTATTGGCAATGGATAACTACTGGTAAAAGGAGACTTGGTTTTCTTTAAGAATGTAACACTGGATAGGTTAACCAGGCTCCAGTGGATAGATGCGCACCAAAGGACATTTGGGACACAAACTTGGCTCGATGGGCTTTAACATACATGGCAGGGTACCTGAAATCCAATGGGGAGGGGACCATAAGAGGGATAAAAGATAGGGGAGGGGGTCTAAATATGAACAAAATGCATTGTATGAAATGCACAAAAATTCAATTTAAAAAAATTTTTAAGCCAGCCATGGTGACATATGTTTTTATAGGCAAGTGTGGGGTGTGGTGGTACACCTTTAACTCCAGCACTTGGGAGGCAAAGGCAGGTGGATCTCTGAGTCTGAGGCCATACATACAGTTCCGGGCCTGCTAGGGCTACATAATGAGACTGTCTTAGTTTGTTCTTCATTGCTGTGACAAAACACTCTAACCAGTGCCAACTTGGGGAGGAAAGGGTTTATTTGTCTTACATCTCCCAGGTCGCATGCAGTTCATCAGGGAGCCCAAGGTAGGAACTCAGGGCAGGAACCGGGAGGCAGGAGCTGGAGCACAGGCCATGGAGGAACACTGCTTACAGGCTTGCTCCCCTGGCCCCTGCTCAGCCTGCTTTCTTATGCAACACA
>NW_008352334.1:2488898-2494627 GCF_000622305.1 Nannospalax galili
CCTGCTCAGCCTGCTTTCTTATGCAACACAGGCCCACCTGCCCAGGGGTGGCACCACCCACAGTGGGCTAGGCCCTCCCACATCACTCATCAAGAAGATGCCCCTCAGACATGGCCACAGGCCAGTCCAATAGAGGCAATTCCCCAACTGAGGCTCCCTCAGCCCAGGTGTGTCAAGTTGACACTAAAGCTATCCAGCACAGAGACCCTGTCTCAAAAGAAAACACCAGAACAAAACACTGGCAAGGTCACTGAAGGTGGCTCCTCCAGGTCACCATGACGACTTCCCATCGACAAAGCCTGCAACCTCCTGCCCAGCACGGTCTCCACCTTCCACTGTTCTGTAGAAGTGGAACCGAAGCCACCAATGCACAAATGGACTTTTTTTTATTTTTGAAAAGGAAAAAAGAAATGTGAACTAACTTTAGTAATGCATTTTATCTAACTCAACATATCTAAAGCATTGTTTGTACCAATATCAAACACCTATTGGACATTTTACCTATTTTTTTGTATCAAGTACTTGAATTTGCAATGTTTTATATTTGAAGAACATTTCTATGTGGACTGGCCTCCTTCAAAGGGTTCAATAGCCACATATGGCTGGAGGCTACTCTATTAGACTAGGGAGGCCGTGGATAAGCCACGCGTGGCAGATTTGAGAAGAGTGGAAAGTGAAAACTGCGATGCATTTTGATCTCGTGTTTAACCTTTCTTGCATTTTTAAAAAATATGCAAGCGTTCCTGCCTTAAGGTTAAAAACAGAGCTGCACTGATTTTTTTTCCACCTTTTCTCTACATTTCTGCAAAAAAAATCCCCTGTGGTACCTTGAACTCACTGCATGTGCAGGTGACAGGAGCCAACTCCCCCTGGCCAGGGACAGAAGCTGCACTGTCCCCTAGGCATTGCTGTCACCAGGCTCCAGAGTTTCCTGGCTTCAGGTCCACCTAGAGACTATCACAGTTTATTAAGTAGCTTTAATAGAGATCTGTTTCTAACAGTACAATTAATGAATCCTATATACCAGTTGCATGGAGTGAAAGCAATTCCATTTCAAAGACACAAGCTATGTATTTGGAAATCACACAGTGTGCTCCAATCACACACCTGTATATTAACAAATCGACTTCCTGAGCTCTTTCAACAAGCTTACTGTCCTGGGGTAAACACCTGACAGTAGGGGCTGTGAACCCACGGAGTGTCACCAACAAGGATTGCGACAGCCTGCTAAAGTGAGAACACACAACCTCATGCTTGCATCCTTGGATGGACGCAGCACAGGAAGAGTGGGAGAGTCAGCAGAAGTTAATACAGGAGTGTTTCCTGGGGCCGGCTGGGTCTAGGCACAAGGCTCGGGGCAGAGGAGGAGATGAAGAGAGAAAGGAAAGATGCACAGCCTCCATTTAAAGATTCTAAGGGAAGCCGGGCATGGTGGCACAAGCCTTTAATCCCAGCACTCAAGAGGCAGAGGCAGGTGGAGTGAGTTCAAAACCACCCTGATCTACATAGTGAGTTCCAAGCCAGCTGAGGCTATAGGGAGAACCTGTCTCAAAAAGACCAAAAAATTAAATAAATAAATAATTCTAAGGGAGTCACACTCTTGATTTAAAAGAGCAAAACTCCCCCAATGTTCAATGTGAAAAAATGTGGTCCTCCTTTGGAAGTCAAATCAGGCAAGCAAACCTCGATAGGGATGGGGTATGCTAATAGGTGACCTTTGCTTCCTGCTAGGGTGGTACCATGGAGCCTGAGGGATGCATTAGATGGAAGGGGATGATGACGAAAAACAAGAGTTAGCTACAAACTTCCTCTTTTCTTTGAAGTGCCCTGCAAAGAGGACAGTCAGATAACAAGGGGAGCAGAAAGGTTAGCTTCCCCTCATTAAAGAACAGTAATAAGAAAGACCAGACAAGCCTCAGAGAGTGAAAATCAGGGTCACAGGAAAGCAGTAAACAGAACAATATCCCAACTGTAGACGTCAAGCACAGCACACAGGGATCTACAGACAACATCAGTGTCATTGTGAGGCAAACTGCTACAGAGAGTTTTACATTATCTGGAAAGAGCTGGGGATGTGATTCAGTTGGTAGGGTGCTTGCTTAGCACACATGAAACCCTATGTTCCAACCTAACACCACATAAACTAGGCATGTTGGTATACACCTGTTACCCTGACACTTGGGAATTGGAGGCAGGAGGATTGGAAATGTAAGGTCATGTCAATTTTCAGGCCAGTCTGTGACACATGAGACCTATCTCAAAAAGTAGTAATTTTCTGAAAAAAAAAAAAAACATAACAACAGCTAATAGCTTAGTAGGAGATTTCTAAATTGTGCCTTAGAATTTATATTTTCTTAAATTTGTCTCTTATTTTTCCTGCTGTTGCATAGATGGGAGGGATGTGGCTTATAGCCACAATTTTAGGTAGTCTCTCAATCAAATCCAAAGCTCACCTATACTGGCTAGTCGCTAGCCAGCCTGCTCTAGGAATTCACCCCACCCCATGCCCTGCCTTTGCCTTCTGAAGCTGGAATTACTAGGGAAGAATTACAAGTGGGCTGCCATGCCCATTTGGCATTTACATGGGTTCTGGGGATCCAAACTCTGATCTTCCTGCTTGTTCACCAAGCACTTTAACCACTGAGCAATCTTCCCAGCCCCAGACACCTTGTTTTTGGGGACAGGGATTCTCACTGAACCTGGAGCTCAGTGATTTGACTAGACTGGCTAGCAAGCCTTGGGAATCCTCCTGTCTCTGCCTCCCTTGCACTGGGATTACAGATTTGAGCTACTATGCCCAGATTCTCTACATGGATGATGGGGATCCAATCTCAGGTCCTCATGCTTGCATAGCAAGCACATGTCTCACTGACCAACTCCCCCCAACCCACTAACCCCCCCAACCCCCAGGCCAGCTGGGGCTACAGGGAAACTCTGTCTCAAAAAGACAAGAAAAAAAAAAAAAAGAAACAATGGAGAGACTGTAGCCAAAATTGAAAAAAAAATCTGTTATAAACACAGAGGACAGGGACAAAATGAGGTGTAGAGGTGTAGACAATCACAGAAGTTTCCCTAGAACCTGAAAGGACAAATTGGATCTGTATTCATGGAGAGAGGGGGGCATTCCCAGGAAAGGGAGAAAAGGGGACGCAGCTGCAGGTCTTTGGAGTACTGTGTTCCCAGCTCCCAGAACCACCTTGGAAAAGTCAGGGCCTTTCAGATTGTAGCCAGGCAGACAGGTCTATGCTGCTCAGATTATCTGCTTAGGAGGCAAGTCATCTCTGCTGATTCAGATTCTTCTAAGCTTACCAGTCCCAGTCTGCTCAGCATGACTCTCTTCTCTAGAGATAAAATACCCAGGCAAAGGCACTTGCAACAAGGATGCTGACCTGGCACTCTCCTGAAACCTGAAGGATGGTACATCGATCGACTCCCAGGCCCTGCAACTGTCAGATAACCTGCCAGGCAGGGCCAGTGCCACCAATCCCCAGTGGAGGGTCTGAGTGAAAAAGTGCTAGAAGTTTGGCCATCCAGCGACAGATAAAATATTCCAGCTCCCTAAACCCCATCAGTGTCATTCTGAGTGGAAAATAACATTATAGGTTGGTGTTGGGTCATCAGCTAATTAGCTAAAATGAATGACTAGGTATATTTTAAAAGCCATGTTACCAATGGCTCCTCAGACTGAGGCACTGACCTGACCTCGCTGATTTGAGCTCCAGGGACTAAGACAAGCCAGCAACACTTATAATGGTCTCCTTCCAGGTGACCCCAGGGAGAGCCTGGACCATGGTACTTAGCTGGAGCTCTGAGCTAAACTGAGAGGAGGTAAGAGAGGAGAGGACAGAGCATAAACATTGTTCCAGGCTATCTCTGCCCAGAGCACCAGGTCCCTACTGTCCACAGTACCCTAGTCCAAACCCAACACCTGACCTGTCCTATTCAGTGGCATCCTTGTTCAACCTGAAACAGCAGCAGTCACGTCCAGAAGTGTGTCATCATGCTGTGATGATGCTCACGAGCATGTTGGACTAATGCTTGAGGTCTATCCTGTCACCACATAACCTCGCCAAAACCCTACAACACAGACTGTTATCAACCCCATTGCACAGGCGCAGTCATGACTACTCAGGTCACACAGGAAGTGAGGCTGGAGTCAGGATGTGCAGATTTTGCCTGGTGTGATTCCACCGCTCTTGTTATCACTGATGGAGTCCATCTGTATGGGTCAGTGAGTCCAGGCAGGGAACAGAATCTGTGCTAGGTCCATTGACACATCCTTAAACAGTAAGAAAAAGGCAAGGCCCAGAGAGAAGGAAGTACAAGACATTCTCCTGGGGCTGAGGGTCGCCAAGGAGGACCAAGGAGGGAGATGGTGTCACCAAGGGGGAAGATGGAGGAGGAGGAGCTGAAAGCAGGCGAGGTCTGTCCTCCACAGCTGCCCTGCGTTGAAGGCACCACAGTGACAAGAAGCAGCAGAACAAGAAGATGAGGTGGGAAGGCTCTCAGAGACACCAGCCTTCTGGTCTCCTGTGGGCAGAGCCTGACGGGAAGTTTCCGGAAAGGAAGCATGGGAAATGTAGTTTGTGCACTCTGGCCCAGAACCATCGAGTGTACACTGTAACAGAAGCTGAGGGGCACAGAGGGAGAGCCAGAGCTGCAGCAGCACCTGCCCCATGGCCTGCTCTAGTTTGCTTGTCTGTAGCTGTGATAAAACACTTTGACCAACTCTCTCTGACCCTCAGGCCTCTCCACCAGGGTAAGTCAATCAGGCCCTCCCTGCCTTGACTCCCCCAGCCTCACTCACCCTCCCATCTCCCCTTCCTGCCTCTCCTCTTAGCCTGGGTCCTGTCCCATTCCTTGTCTTGCTGCCCCAGATACCTGGGGAACCACCGCTGCTTCCTGACATCTGCATCCTGAGCATCTCAGTTCCTCCTCTGGATCCCAGGAGCCCTGCTTCTGGGCCTGGCCCCACCCTCACCTCCCACTACTTTCCAGGGTCTGCACAACCCTCCAGCCTCTTTCCTGGACTCCGGGCTGACCTTTCCTCTTCCTGGTCCTTTGTGTCCAGACCAACCCAGCTCCTCAGTGCACTCCCGCCTCCCACCCCCATCTTCCTTTGCATCTTTGGGTGGGACAGCCACCAGATGCCCCAGATCTGCATCTTTCCTGGGCCCGGCTCCCAGGCTAGTCCAACCTGCAAATTCCTGAGGCCAAAATCTTTCCTGGAGGGATCCAGACCTTAGGAGAAAGCCTGAGAGCATCTGACCCTCATCTGACTTGGGCCTCTGTGGGAACTCCTGAAGACAAAAGCAATCTGGCCACTCCAATATAAAATCAAAAGAGAGAACCGGAAGCTTGGACAAACCAGCTTTTCATGACCAAAAAGTCAACCACAAAGACAATATAGTTCACAAAAAGAAGCAGACCTAAACTTGAAGGCTTAAGTCTCACACAAGAATCAGAAACTACAAAGGAAATTCACATGTCAAAATCACAGAGAAAAAATAATAACATGAAAAACCAAGATAACATATCCCCACCAAATACCAATAGTCCTCTAGAGGAGTACAGTGAGAACCCCCCTAGAGATAATGCAGGACATGGAACTCAAAAGAACAATTATAAACATGATAAAAGAATTCAGTGAATTTAAAGAACACACAAACAAAGAAATCAAAGAACTCAAGGGAGATAGAGTTAAACTTCTGAATGAATTCAGAAAAGAG
>NW_008352334.1:2496031-2496403 GCF_000622305.1 Nannospalax galili
CAACTCATTAATAGTAGGGGACTTCAATACCCCACTGTCTCCATTAGATAGGTCAACAGGGCAGAGAGTTAATAGAGAGACATCTGAATTAAACAATACCATATATTAAATGGACTTAACAGACATCTACCGAACATTCCACCCAAGCACAAAGGACATACTTTCTACTCAGCACCCATGAAACCTTCTCCAAAATCGACCATATACTGGGGCACAAAACAAACCTCAACAAATACAAAAAGATTGAAATAATTCCATGTATCCTATCAGACAACAATGCAATAAAGCTTACAATCAACACCAGGAGAAGCCCTAATCACCACATGAACACATGGAGATTAAACAACACACTCCTGAATGATGAATGGATCA
>NW_008352334.1:2498082-2498450 GCF_000622305.1 Nannospalax galili
CCTGGCACAAAAATAGACCCATAGACCAATGGAACAAAATTGAAGACCCAAATATGAGTACATTTAATTTTAGCCACCTGATATTTGGCAAAGGGGCAAGAACATTCACTGGAAGAAGGACATCATGTTCAGCAAATGGTGCTGGCAAAACTGGATCTCCACCTGTAGAAGAATGAAACTAATGACTAAACCCCTATCTTTCACAAAAGTCAGTTCCAAATGGATCAAAGACCTCAATCAAAGCCTGAAACTCTAAAACTGTTAGAAAAAAAACATTGGGAAAAACCTACAAGATATAGGGGTAGGAAAGGATTTTCTAAATATCAGGAAACAAGGGCAAGAATTAACAAATGGGACCTCATTAAACT
>NW_008352334.1:2499285-2524533 GCF_000622305.1 Nannospalax galili
TTAAAGAGATATGGATAAAAACTTGCTACTAACACTGAGATGTTGGCACATTCATCTCTAATCTGTATGTATCTAATTATTACTAGTCATAATCAGTTGCACTTGGAACCTTGGTGCCTGTGTATGTCTATAAAGTCATCGGGTAGATTTCAATGGTAATGTTTATCACCTCTACTAATTAACATGATGTAAATTTCCATGCTTCCCCCTCAAATATAATACATTTTTTAAAATTTGTTGATTTTTAATAAATAAAATTTTTAAATGCCCACAGGCTAATTGGATAGAGCCAGTTCTTCAACTGAGTTTCCTCTTTCCAGATCTGTCCAAAACCACCTAGGACATCTGTGCAGCATCTGCCCCTATTTTAGAGACAGAGAAAAGGAAGCTTTTCAAGCGCACGCAGTAGAATCTGGATTCAAATCCACATTTGCCTGGCTCTAATGTCCAGGAAATTGGGCGTATGCATGGCAGCCTTGCCTGGGAGTAGTTGCATCCAAGACTCTCATGCCACATGCCCCACGGATGAGCAGGCTTCCAGGTGACGCAGTCTGGTGGCCCCTTTGGAGAATGTGCATACTGGGTAACTCCCACCTCCCGCCACACATTGCAGCTCCTGACCTTTCTGATGGCAATAAGTAGAGCCGAGGGCAGGCAACAGAATCCACAGGCTCCTTTCTGCAAATGTACCAGAGCCAGGCGCCCACAGCAAGGGCCCAGCCGAGCTCTAAGAGGGAGGCAACCTCACCACAGAGCCCAACCCCTGGCCCGTTCCTGAGGGCCTGGGGCTCACTGCTCTGGATCCCTCCCCACTTCACCCACATGCCAGATTGCACCCTCCGTTTGCCCTGCCTCCTTGCTGGATACGACTGCTGGTGAAGGAAGCCGGCCATGCCACTAGGGAACTTAACAAGGCTAATTCCACTGAAACCTCCATTAACTTTACTACTTCTCTATAAGTGCTTCATTGTAAATAACGATTCCGCACCACGGAAACGCACTGCTGGAATCTCCCAGTGGACATAAAATTAAAGCTGGCTCCCCCAGCCTGCACACAGAATGCACTGAGGGAACTGTATAAGCCTCTAGACCACAGAGGGCTGGCTGCAGACACTTCCCACTGACTCCAGGGGAGGTTTGAGTCTAACCTGCCTTAATGAACTGATCTGTGCTGCTCCACACCTTCCACTGCCCCACACCAGATCTCCCTCTCCCAGACTCCTTTCTAGAAGGAAAATCATACTGCCATTGTGTGCACAGAACGCACTCATCTCAGTAAAGCTGGTGGCTTATAGTCCCCACCCAGACCTTCTCTCAAACAAATACCAAGAAGGACTAGGTCTGAAGACAAAAGACAGGAGCATGTGATTCCAGGAAGATCAGTAGAATGAACGTGTGTGTATGTGCACGTGTGTGCGCACAGATGTGTCTGTTCATCTGTGTGCACACACGTGCGTGTATAGAGACGAGAGGTCAAATTCAGTGTCGTTCCTCAAGATGCAATCTACCTTGTTTTTGAGACACCGGCCTGAAACCTGAAACTTTCCAATTCACCTTATCTGAATGGCCAGCAGGCCCCAGGCATCTCCTTCTCAGTGTCCCCAGACCTGAAGTTACAAGTATGCACCACCATACCTGCCTTTCTATATGGGTACTGGGGACCAAACTTGGGTCTGTGCCTGCAATAACTTGACTGACAAAACCATGTCCTGAGCTCTCCATAGGAATTTTTTTTTTTTGAGACCAGATCTCTCTGTTCCATACAGCCTGGATCTTACTATGTAGACCAGGCTGACATCAATCTCACAGAGATCCACCTGCCTCTGCCTCCCAAGTGCTGGGATTAAAGCTGTGGGCCACCACACTCAGCTTCACCATAGGATTTTTTAAAATTTGGTTGTTCTATGTGTATGTATGTGTGCCCATGTGAGTTTATATGCACCATGTGTGCGCAGGTACCTGCAGAGGCCAGAAGAGGGCATTAGATTCCCTAAAACTGGAGTTTCAGATGGTGATGAGCTACCTGATATGGGTGCTAAGAACTAAACCCAGGTCTTCTCCAAGGGCAGCAAGTGCTCTTAATTACTGAGGCACTTCTTCAGCCCTCTGTAGGACTTTTAGAAGCAAAGAGACCTGCCCAGTCCCTACCCTCATGCTCACCCCACATACACAACCTCCCCAACACCATGTCCATGTGTTAGTCCTAATTTGCTGAGTTTCTATGTCCCTGTGTCACGTGTGTAGCACATGCCTCCCTCCAGACCTGGGAAGAGTCAGCCCAGGGCTCTGCTAAAAATAAGAACCACCCAGAACAGGAAGGAAAAGACAACCTCATTTTGGAAAATTACCAGACATTCTGTCTGTCCCCCAGCTGGGTCGGGACAAGGCCAGCAAGTGGTATAGTCCTTTGGGAAGAAAAATACTGATATGTTTTAGATGACTAGTTGTGGCGGAGTCTAGAGGCTCCAGGTCTCAGCTCCCCACTCGGTGGATAGGAAGCATGGATGTGTCAGAGCCAAGCTCAAGGCAACCTCTTGGTTGCCTTCCTGGGATTGGCACAAAGCACTGGGCTCACTCTGCAGAATGACGCTCAGCCTAGGGGCCTCCTTGAACGGCAGGCTCTAATTTAAGGTCTCTCTCTGCTCCACACTTGCTCACCTCATGCAGTGTTGGAGTTACAAGCAGGTTTAGGTGACCCAAGAAATCCACAGCACATGCACAGATCAAGAGGGAGCATGGCTGCCCATGCAGACTCTTCGAGAATCTCGATGACACTTGCTTCCAACTTCAGCTTTCCAACTCTACGAAACAAAAAGTGTTTTTTTCCAAGACTACAAAACCTCGAACAGGGAGAATATTTTTAGGCTGGATGACCCAATATAAATGTCCCTGGCCAGGGCTTTTTTGATAATTAGATAACGGCATAACAGTCACCTCTCTGCCCTAGACATGGGATTGCCTTTAACATCCCCAGCAGCCTAAGCAGGCATTAGCTCCAGTGTGTCATGTGGTTGGTGACTAACAGGCACAGTGCCAGGCTCAAGGTCACTCAACTATAGCAAATGGTGGAGGGAAGACTCAAACCTGGTCTTCCTCGCTGAATCCTCTTTCCAGCACAGCTCCTGTGTCGGGGCACCTGGTGTCACCAGTCCTGAGGGGTTGGTCCAGGGTCACTTCCCATGAACACTCTTTCTAGAGGTCCTTCCCAGGAACAGCCACATGGCCCCTGGGCTGGGCAAGCAGCTGTCACTCTGCATTTTTCTCCAGTGATGTCGGCTTCCTCCTGACCTCAGTTTCATCACAATGTGCCTTTAAATTAGATCCCAGAAGGAACTTCAAGGCAAATTTCCCCATTTGTGATGTTTATGGAACTTGTCGTTGTTTATGCTATTGTGGTGCCATCAGGCGTGAGGGCACATTCCCCTCCATATGCCACTACCTCACTCCCCTTAGAGCTGGAAGCACCAGACGCCTGACGGATATCAGCATCCTGAGGATGGCACCCAAGATTGTCCTCTGGCCTCCACACACACACAGGAACACACACACACAAACAACCATACACACACGCATGAACAATCATACACATACACAACCATACATCTACAACCATATGCACATATTCATACACAGCCATACACACACATGCACACATGAACAACCAACCATACACACACATGAACACACACACATATATAAAACAATACACACATATGAACTACCATATACACACACAACCAACCATACACACACATGAACAACCATATACACACACATTCGTATACACGCAGCCATACACACATTCTTACACACACACACAAACAGCCATACACACACATTTGTACACACACAAACAGCCATACACACATTCGTACACACAAACAGCCATACACACACCTACATACATGCATGAACAATCATATACACATGAACACACATATGTGTCATTGCATTCATACCTAACCACATACACATGTATGTATATGCCACACAAAAAGGAATGGGAACTATAACATGCATGTGTGCAAACATATATAACTGAGGACACTGTACCCTCAGTTATATGTGGACCAGTTCTTGGCACTAATAGTTAGGACCTGTCCTGCTGGAGAACCTGACTTCTAAATCCAGGCTCCATCACTCACCTCCTGAAGGTTATCCCAATGGTAAGCACCAAGCCAGGGAAAATATGCAGTCTCATAATTCAGACTTAGAAGCTCACACTTCACCCAGAAAAGCTTCTGGGGTATAAGCTATGAAAGATAGACTTGAACCCAACTTAGTAGAAGAAAGAAAGGAGATGAAGGAGAAAAAATGAGAGTAGGACATAGCAGCGATGCCCAGTGCTCCGAGAACACTCTCCTAGTAATCAGCTGGAGCTACTGCATTAATTTCCTGAGGACCTCTTCCAGTCTGCTCAGATTATTTGTAGACACCAGTCAATGTGGCATAGAAATTGAGGTCTGGAAAGGCTAACTTAACAATTAATCAGAGGTGACGCCAAGCCCCTCAAAATGAAAATTGCCCCGCAATTACAAGAAGAAATCTACCTTGAGGGACCTCTTGTTATTGGAGTTGTGCCCCTTGGACCCATCAAGGGAACTCAGTGTGAACTCTGTTTATAAGGGTCTAAAGGAGTGGGGAGTGGTCATACATCAAAGACATAATTCCTAGCATTTCATCAGATCAGCTTTTCTCTTCGTACACCACATCTTGGAAGAAAATTCTGTCACTCAGGGCTGCAAGGGATTTGACATAGAAACTCACATGGGCCTGGCCCAGTGGTCGGTGGTCTTCACTCTTCCCTTCCCATAGAACCATCTCTAGGTTGCTACAAGACACTTGGCATCCAGTACCCCTGATGTTCATGGTCCTTCCTGTACCCCCAGGATCCTGTCATGGGAATTCCTGCATGGTCTCCTTCCCTTCTGTATCTCAGTCCTCATTCTCTCTGAGCACCTTGTCTGGTCTTGTGATTACCTTGCTCAAGAATTCTCAGTGACTCCCTAGTGCCCACAGGATCTCCCTTTCCTGGCTTCTCCTCAGCCTGGCACTTCTCCACAGCATCCTCTCCCAGAAATGTGCTCAATGACTTCGTACTTGGAAGCCAGGCATAGTAGTGCACACTTGTAATCCTAGCATTCGGGAGGCAGAGGCAGGAGGGTCAGGAGTTCAAGGCCAGCCTCAGCTATACAGTGACTTTAAGGCTAGCCTTGGTTACATGAGACACTGCCTTAAGAGAGGGATGGGGCAGTATGATGGTTCAATAGGTAAAAGCACTTGTCACACAAGTCTGACAACCTGAATTTAATCTCCAGAAACCATGTGGAAGGAAAGAATTGACTCCATAAAGTTGACCTCTGACCTTCACATATGTACTATGGCATGCACGCCCCTACCATATTAATAGGCACACACAAGAGCTTATCCACACACACTCTAATAGTAATAAAAGCTTTTTAAAGAGTCTCCTAGAGATGGGGCATGGTAGTGCTCTCCTGCAAGTCCAGTAATCAAGAGGCTGAGATAGGAGGATCAAGTTCCAGGGCAGCCTGGGCTATATAGCAAGGCCCTCCTTCAAGGAGACAAACAGTCCACAGACTGAGATGAAGATCTCTCAGGTGGCAGCAAGCTTTGTTCTTGACTCAGTCATTTCAATGTGCTTCTCAAAGACAAAATTTCTTGCATAATTTCTGCTTTCACACAAACTAGCTCCTCATTAGGATTCCTCTTCCTCTACAGCCCTTTGCCCCTGTGTTGACCCTTGCTTCCAGGTTAATTATAAGTAGTTTTGTCTATTAGAGAAATTGAACTGAATTAGCTTAGTTTTAATCTCTCATCAATAATTCAAATGACCATTTCCCACAAATGGAAAAATAAAGCCATCCGGGATGGATGGCACACAACCCCACTACTTGAGAGCCTTCACTGGGCAGGGTGGGGCACTGCCTCCGTGCAAGTAGGTGCCAACACCATCCTTCCACAGCCCCATGCTTGAGTGCCCTCCGTCTGGCCTGGACCTGCACCAGGGAGCACTGAGAATGTCCCAGGCTGGTCCAGCCCTGTCTGACAGCCCATTAGCCCCAGCTGTCAGAGACATCTGCCTGTTCTGATTATCATCACAACAGAGGAGATGCAATGGCCCCCAGCGCCATGTTGTCTCCCTGCACTCAGCTGTCATCTGAGGACTGTGCTTCCATTTCGAGTCACTCAGATTCCATCCCTGGTTGTTATTTATAACCCTCCTGTGAGGTCAGCTGTTAGTGAGGTGACCCAAAACAGCACTAAGTTCCTGCTGTCCCCCCTCCACACACACAGGCATAAAAGGGCAACCTCCAGACGGAGCAAAATCCATTCATAAAAAATACATGTAACATCAGGTCAGCTTTCACGGTGCACAGTGGCTGGGGACCCTGGGGTGCACGAGAAAGGCACACACACTATGGTGCTGGCCATGTTATCAGAGGCCTGGCGAGATGGATTCAAAGGGTGCACCATGGCTCCATGCCCAGGCCACCGCCAATAGGGCCACATCCAGCATACAAAATGACTCTGCTGTGGTTGCAGTGGGGCTGAAAATTCCCAGCTTCTGACACAACTGAACCACTGGCGTTTCTTTCCTAGGGTTACAGTAACAAATAACTACAAACAGAGTAGCTTCTAACAACAGGAAATTATCCTCTCACAGTTCAGCTCAGTATCCAAGCTCAGAAGTCTTAAATCCTACAGGCCGTGGTCCAGGCAAGGACTCTCATGGACAGTCTATTCTTTGCCTTGTCCAACTTCTGGTGGCATCTGGTCTTCCTTGGCTCTGTGTGTGTGCGTGTGTGTGTGTGTGTGTGTGTGTGTGTGTGAGAGAGAGAGAGAGAGAGACAAGAGTGTGGAGGCCAGAGGTTGACACAGTGTCTTCCTCTTTCACTCTCCACCTTATTTTTTGAGACAAGGTCTCTTACTCAACTTAGAGCTCACCAACTGGCTAGGCTAACTGGCCACTTAGCCCCAGGGATCTTCCTGTCTCTATCTCCCAGCACTGTAATAACCGGCTCAGAAGAGGCCACCATGCTTAGTTTTTTACATGGATGCTGGAAATCTGAACTCAGGTCCTCAAGCTTGAGCATTAAGTACTTTACACATTCAGCCATCTCCCCAGTCCCACTTGACCTTGTGGTAATAAGGACATTTGTCACTGAATTTTGCACTCATTCAGGTAAGTTAGAATAATCAATCAATCTCGAGATCCTTGATTTCTTCTTCAAATACCTTTTTTCCAAATAAGCCAACATTCACAGGTTATACGGATGCAGACACACCTTTTTAGAAGTAGGGGGTAGTACTTTCACATCGCTGTGATCAAAATGTCTGACAGAGACATCTTAATGGAGGGAAGATTCATGTTAGTTCCCAGTTTTAGAGGGTTCAGTCCATGGTTGCTTGACCCCAGTGCGCTGAGGCAGAACATCAGGGCAAGAGGAGCGTGTGGCTGAAGAGCTTCTTCCTATCAGACAGGAAACAGAATAGCAGGCCCAGGACCTGGTATAACCTTCAAAGGACACCCTCAGTGGTCCAAACTCTGCCTCTCAAAATTTCTATGACTGCTCAAAAATTCGTCACCAACTAGATACAAAACATGCAAAACACACGCCTCATTTCAGATTCAAACCCTAACGGGGGCCACTCACTCAACCTATCATGTACCCTAACTATGGAGAGAAGGCAAGAGCTCAGGTTGGGGGTCAAGCTCTGGCCTTGAATCTGCCACTTACTTAATCACTCAGTTTGTTCTTAGAGTACCACCAACACCCAGTTTGATTTCAATAAGGGGCTCAGGAGGACAGAGATCTAACAATAGGCCATGTCCTCTGTCCCTCTCACCCCAGAAGACCCAATGGCATGCTCAGAGACAGGCCCTACCACAGGCCTAGAGGGGAGAAGGAACTTTGTGGTCCAACAAGATGGCCTAGAGCAGAGACTGTAGGTATGACTCAGCTTGTAGAGTGCTTGGCTAGCATGCACGAAGCCCTGGGTTTGATCCCCAGCATCACATAAACCACGTGTGGTGGCACATACCTGCCATCCTAGCACTTGGAAAGTGGAGGCAGGAGGGTCAGGAGTTCAAGGTCATCGTTGGCTACATACTGAGCTTGAGGCTAGCCTGTGCTATATGAATATCTTAGCTCAAAAAAAAACTTATTTTTAATTTTAAAAAAGGCCACTGCAGGGCATTGACATGCTCTGTCACCTCTCCGGAGTCTTCCTTGGCTCTGGAACCTGCCTGTCTTCCCACTTGTCTCTGCCAAAGTACCTCTAGCGACACTGATCCATCGCCATCCGGGCTTTGTTTTCTTTTGATTACTAAGCCAACTAAGTGAGCCCCCAGCAGCCATATGTACAGACATACCTGGCTACCTCTGAAAGGAAATGAATCACCCAGCCATGTTCAAGGACAGCTCTTCCAGAGTGGGAGGGAGTGGGAGGAGCAACTGAACAAGGCTGGGGTGAGCTGGGAGGTCAGGGAGTATTAACTAGGGATCTGTGCCCAGCCCCAGTCCACCCTGCCTCCCCTCATGCCTCCCTTGTGTTCAACTGATTTTCATGAAGATATTTTCCACAGGCTTAAAACACCATCTCTTTGACAAGGGGAATTGATCTTGCTGGGAAAATGGACAGTGGGCACTGAAAATGTCCTCTTAAATCTGCATTGAGAGGGAAACCCTTGACCTCCCTTGTGAGTGAGATTTTCTTACAGCCAGAGAGAAAGCACACTTGGTTGCAGACCCTTCTTGCGTTGACTTCTTCCCCAAGAATGGTGGGGGATGGTTCTCCCCACCATCTCACTCCAAATGCAGCATTTAGCACACGAGGTTGGTCACATGCCTGCACAAAGCCCAGCTCAAGTAAGAAAAGACTGTCTTCAATGAGCCAAGGAGTGGCCAAGGACAGACCAGGGGCCAGGGGCCCAAAGGGATCAAGGATTACAATCTGCAAACGGGGTCAACTAGGTCACACAAGGGCTAGCAAGAGCCACCAAGGGCTCAGAGCAGCCTACGATTTCCAGAGTGACAGAACCATGAAAGGAAGTTGGGGTAGACCACCCCAGCTGCTGTACCGTGGGGTAAGGGGGAACTCAACGGACAGAGCTGCGGGCATTGGCGACACCATCCATCAGCCTTAAGTTGCTTTGCCATAATAAAGCTTAAAAGGTTCCATGGGGCCGAGCAATGGCCAAGGTGTAGGGAAGACTCACAGGAGCCGAGACCTCATTCGGCTTCCTGGGGAAATAGAATGGAAATGCACTTTTGATTGCTTTCTTGTAAAAGTGTATGTACAGGGGGCTGCAGAGACGGCTCAGTGGCTAAGAGGACTTGCTGCTCTTGCAGAGGACCTGAGTTTGGTTCCCAGCACCCACATCAGATGGCCTACCACTGCCTATGCCTCCAGCTCTCTGACTCCACTTGTAGACAGACACACACACACACACTGGTGCACATACCTATACACAAACACATATACATAATTAAAAACATAAATCTTTTAAGTGGTGAGTACATGTGTATAGGTATACACATATACACATATCACACACATACACACATGTATATACACATATATCTATACACAGACACATAATTAAAAATATATAATAGGGCTAGACAGATGCTAAGAGCACTGCTGCTCTTGCAGGGGCTAGGGTTCGATTCCCATAACCCACATGGTAGCTAACAACCATTCTAACTCCAGCTCCAGGGGCTCTAACACCCTCTTCTGATCTCCATGGGCACTGAACGACATGGGTGCGCTTACATACGTGCAGATACACTCATACATATACAATAAAAATAAATATAATAAAATATAAAATAAATCTTTTTTAAAAGTGGAAAGTGCATGTGTATAGGTATACACATATACACATATACACACATGTCACACACCTAACACATATCCATTCACACACTGCAAGAACCTGGGTTTCACTGTAAGGTGTTAGTGTTCCATCCTCAGTCCTGAAGTTGGGATTTATTTTTGATCCTGTTTTGTCTCTATTTTATAAATTTTCTGCAATATATGCCATATTATATTTATCAAGTAAGAGAAAAGAGCCATTTTTTTACACAAAGAATTGGCCATCTTACTAATACACATCTGTATAGGAACGTGTGTCCTATTTATTCATTGACTGTTTACAGCACCTTTGATTACAAGGAAACAGCTGCAACCCAGCCAAATGTGTACTGAGAGCCTGGGGCACTGTGACCCTCTGGGTCCACTGGAGACCCTCAAGCATCAGTCTCCCTCCCCTACCAATGCTGGGACCTTAGCCCCATTGCTTATCCCACTTAAAAATAACCAAAAGAACAAAATAGATTTCATCAATTACTTAGTCTTTACAGCTTCTTCCTCTAGGACCCGCTGGCGGCTCTGAGCAAAGACGACACAAAATAGCAAGACAGACATAGTTGCTAAGGCAGAGCGCCTTACTAAACAAAGTCAGACGCGATAACTCAGTTTACACTGGCTTAGTAGGATCTGAGCAGGGCGTTAAGAGTAGCCAAGCAACGGCAGGCAGACAGTTTTATTGGCAAGGAGTGGGTGGATAGGCACAGCGTAGGCTTCCCCAGTGTCTCCCATGCCTCTCCTCTGAGACCTCCAAAAGGCTCCACCTCATCCCAGATTATTCAGAGGAATTCTCTTCCTGCTCCAAGGGAGACAGACATTTCTGGATCCTTTCTGGTATTGAAACTCAAGCCCAACAACCCTTTCTTCCATGTGATCCCACCTTTCATTCATCCACTGAGCACCTATTATAATCAAAGGCCTACTGGGTCCACCGCAGTGAGCGCATAGAGGAAAGGGACAGTCACCAGTGCTCAGGAGCTGACAAGCTGACAGATGATCCCCTGGGATGTCATGGGAGTGAGGAGAAAGTTTCTGTCCGATACCAGAGCCGTGGCTTTATATTGTGCTGGCCTTGGGTTCTCTAGTGGAGACACAGGTTTGGAGTGGATGGGAGGTCTGCAGCTGCATGGTGATGAGTTAATTACAGGACCAGCATCCTCTCGGCCCTAAGTCAGGAGGCTGCAATGGCACGGGGCAAGCCAGCCACACAGGCCTGCCCAGCCTGGCTAACCAGAAGCAGCTTCCCAGAAGCCCTGCCAGGAACCCAGGCTGAAGGCGCCACCCACCGCACAAAGAAAGTAAGGGCCACCGTTGCCGGGCATGGGGACAAACATGACTAGAGGTCTGCTCACTTGCCACGCTTGCTCTTCCTACATCCACAGTCCGCTCTGCCAGGGACAAGGCCAGGAGCACAACCTCCCAGCATGTCCTCATTGACTCTCACAAACATACAGAGAGACAAGGCAGAAAACCATCTCCACTTCTCAGAGGAGGAAACTGAGGTTCAGGCATGGCCAAGGGACAGATCCAGCTTCTGATGCTGGCCCTGTCTTCAGCCCGTGTTCCCTCCTCCCAAAATGCAATGCAGAATTAAAAGGAGGCTTTTGTGGATAGGAGATACATCCAAGATCCGGAGGCCATGACCTGAGCCACCACTGCCTGGTCTTGGAACAGCCTGTCCTTCTCATCCATCTCATTTAAAAGCCAAGCCTGGACTAGGGATATGGCTCAGTCAATAAAGTACTTACCTCTCAAGAGGGACCACCTGAGTTTGGATCCCTAGAACCCATGCAAAAAGCCAAGCACCACGGCATATGCTTACAACCCCACAGATACACAGGTGGGAAGCAGAGACAGGGGGACCCTTGGAAACTCGCTGTGTGGCCTACCCTACTAGCCAGATTGAAGGGCAATGAGAGACCGTCTCGAACAAAAAGCGGGAAGTGACTGAAAAACAACACCCAGTGTTGTCCACTAGCATGTGCACACACATGCTTCCACACACCCATGGCCCTGCAGAGAGAGGATAGCTGTCCTCCTCTTTAGCTCTCTCCACATGGGACTCTAGCAAAACACACCCCCTGCCTGAGCCTCAGTTTCCCCATGCAAGAGTGACCAGCTAGACTAGTGTCCACAGCTCCCCAGCCCCCCTCTCTGCAATTCTCAGCACTGTACGAGGTGTTATGGTGCTAGAAAACACAGACCTGGGAGCCTCAGGACAGTGTGCAGGTTATGCTCTGTCTGTGCTGTAAAAGGTACTGAATGTCCACGTCTTCCCCTGAACGCTGAGCTTTCCCAGAACCACACCACAAAAGACCTGGGCATTGTGGAAGGGTACATCCGGGTAGCACCTCAAGGGCACAGTAGGTTCTGAACCTCTAGGATCTGTACCCAGAGTCCTCTAAGCTACTGACTCACAGAAGGACAAAGGCCCTACATCTTGAGGCTACCCGATTCTTTTTAATGACTCCTAAGTGCTTCCTGACAACTTAGTGTAAATCCACCAGCTCATCCCTACCCAGGAACTCCACATACAACCTCATTAGGAGGCGTAAGTGGCGGGAAATATTGATACTGCTGGCTAATCGTGTTATTAATACCATAACCATTCATATGGCCTCGTAAACAACTCTTATAGGACATTTAGCACAGCTAAGTCCAAATGAAGATAATACTATTGCTAATTATATCTCTATAAACTTACTTTATAGCAGGGAACAAGGGCTCTTATATCCTCTGATTATTCGGCTGCCAGAACTGGAAGGAAGTAGGCACAACTTCATGAAGACATGCCCTCTGGGGATGATTCATTAGGAATAATTGTGGTTTACCACAACACAAGAGCTAGCTGGAGATTCTTAAAAAGAAAGGACTTGTAATTTGTAGTAGAGAGGGCTAATTGAGTCTCAGGCAGCAGGACTGGGCAGGGCTGGCACTGGCAGGATCCCCAGGATCCCCTTTTGGGATCTACATATCCAAGGGCAGAAAGTGTCTTCTTTACCCGAGTTGCTAGGGTCAGGGTCTAGATCCTGGCAGCCCTAAAGGGCTAGGCTCAGCCATGCATCCGCAATAAGACAATTAGACAAGAAACAGTGAAAAGCGGAGAAGAGATTTATTGAGCGTGGACACTGTGAAAGAGGAACAGAAGTGTTCAGTGGTTCCCCAGACCCAGGTCCATCTTCAGGGTCCTGACATGAGGTTTACATTTAAGCAGAAGTCAAGAGGCATGCATAATTAGGCAGTTCTCCACAAAGTATGGGCATTCTCTGCACCTAACCCCACCCCAATCACCATCTTGGCTCCAGTCTTTCCTACAAGGTGGTCTGATAAATTACCAGAACTGTGTGAAATCTCTTTCTAGGAGACAAGCTCCTCTCTAGCTGGCTTCCACTTTCTTCCAGCATGAAATTCCAATTTCCTGGGGACCACTGTTTCAACTGTCTGATGGCCAAAGGGAGGGATACGGGTATCCCTCTAGAGTGTCTTCATTCCTGCCTGGGACAGACAGTGACAGCTGACGCAGGGCACACCCAAGCTGCCCAAGGCAGGGAACACATAGCCTTGGGGCTGCGGAACTCCTGAGTGTGTATCATCTCCTGAAGGGGCTCTGACTCTTTCCTGATGACTCAGTGGTTTATGCAGCATATATGAACCTGACTGGGCTTGCCCGTGGCCATGGGAGACTTAATCCTGTCTCAGAAACTGGTACATTTCTCCCCCTGCATTGTTTTCGAAATGTAATCCTCATATAAGGATCAGAATATCTACTGTAAGGGAGGATGTGAGAAAATGCTTTTTTTCTTTCTTTCTAGCTGAGCTCAGACAATCTACTTTATTAAATGTCCCCTTGCACTCTGGAGAACTGGAATTGATTTTTTTTTTCTTAAACTGCTCATTGGGTCACTTATAAATTTCTCCAACTGTTGTTATCAACTTGTAAATTGCAGTTATGAGAATAATAGCAGATCGATTGCGTCATTCTGAGGAAGGGCCCAGCCGGCACGGACTCCGGCAATTCAAGTGTTTGACAGTCGTTTACAGTAAATTATCATTAGCTTAGATTCAATTGAGAACAGGTGCCAAGGCTGCAGCTCAGTGGTAGAGTACTTGCCCAGCTCGTGTGAGGGCCCGAATTCAATGCTCAGGGGAGGGATCTCATTCAGCCGCTGCTGTGCCTCCCCTGATGTTTTCAGTTCTCTGCCTCGGCTGCATTTTGTCCACCTCTTCTGAACCTAAGCAGGAGATAGAACTTGTGAATAAAATATGAATATGAAAATCATATGTTGGGGCCAGGTATGTAGCTTAGTTGATAGAGTGCTTGCCTAGCATGAGGAAGCCCTGGGGTCCACCATAGTGGTATACACCTATAATTCCAGTTCTCGAGAGGTAGAGACAGGAGGATCGGAAGTTCGAAGTCATCCTCAGCTACATAATGAGTTTAAGACCAGCCTGGATGACACGAGACCCATTTTTTTAAAAAAGAAGAAAGGGGACAGGGGAGGTGGCTCAGGAGGTGAAGTACTCACTGTACAAATGTCAGGACCAGAGTTTACATCCCTAGAAGCCACATAAATGCCAGGTAGGTACGGCAGCCTAGGTGCCATTCCAGCCTCAGAAGGTGAAGACAGGATCCCCAGAGCAAGCTGGCCAGCAAGACTAGCCAAATCAATGAGCTCTGGGTTTGACTGAGAGACCCCGCCTCACTGGAGAGATGGTAGAAAAGCAATCAAGGATGTTTACTGACATCAACCTTGGGCCTCCACATGCATCACACCCACCCATACACATGTGCACACACACATGCAAATAACTGTACACACCCATGCACACCACATACACATGAAAATAGAAAAAGGAAAAAAATGAAGGAAGGAAGGAAGGAAAGAAGGGAGGAAATGAGATCAAGCAATGAAGGAAGAAAGAGAAAATAAAATTGTGTGTTGGTTCCAAATAGCTGCCTTAAAACACGGTGTCAGCAAACTTTTTAGGAAAAGCCAGACGCTGGCTTTGTGGGTCAGCTACCCAGAGTCACAACTATTCCACTGAGACATTGTGGTGCCTCAGCAGTCACAGAAATCATGTGATCAAATAAGTGTAGCTACATTTCAATACAACTCTATGTATGGACGCTGAAATTTGAATTTCATGCAGTATTTATGTGTTACCAAATATCTTTATTTTCTGAATCACTTCTACTTACAGAATGTACAAAAACAGCTGACAGGTTACACTTGGCCCAAAGACCATAGTTGGCCAACTTCTGCCTTTAAAAAAAAAAAATTAGTAGGTGATTTACTGTGTCTGTCCCTTGTATAGCTAACCACAGAATCCTATGGAGATGATGCCTCCATCAGCCCAGGTGTCCACATGCCTGTGAGGGTCATGGGACTTTTCTCACACCCTCTCTGTGAGTCACTGCTGTGACACAATACCTGCTAAAAAGCAGCTTAAGAGAGGAAGAATTTATTGTGGCTCACAGTTTGGAGTGCAGTCCATCAGGGCAGGGAGGACATGGTGGCAGGGCCAGCCTGAAGCTGTGAGAGTGGCAGTGTGAGATGCTTGCTCGCATCTCCATGTACAAGAAACAACCTCAGGGCTGAAGAGATGGCTCAGTGGTTATGAACACTGGCTGCTCTTGCAGATGACCTGGGTTCAGATCCCAGCACTCACATGACAGCTAACAACCATCCATAGTTCCAGTTCCAGGGGATCTGATGCCCTCCTCAACCTCTGCGCACACTGCACAACATGGGTGCACTTACATCCATGCAAGCATTAACACTCATATGCATAAAAAATAAAAACAATTATCTTTAAAAAAAGAAACAACCTTGAGGCCTGCACCACAGAGATGCACTTCCTCCAGCTAGGTCCCAACTCTCAAGGTTCTACAACCTCCCCAAACAGTACCACCAGCTGGGGAACACATCCAAACACATGAGCCCGTGGAGGACATTCCACAGATAAACCATAAGAAAGCCTGTCGCTCTCCATTGGATGAACAGAGAGAACAAGAAATGTACTTTCATTGTTTAAGACCCTAAGATTTGGGGCTGGAGCGATGGCTCAGTGGTTAAGCGCACTGGCTGTTCTTGTAGAGGACCTGGATTCAAGTCCCAGCATTCACATGGCGGCTAACACTGGTCTATAGCTCCAGTTCCAGAGAATCCAGTGCCCTCTTCTGACCTCCACAGGCATTGCACAACACAGGTGTACATACATACATGCAGGCAATACATTCATACACATAAAATAGTAAAGACCCTGAGACTTAGATGTTTATTTGTTAACTATGGTACTCAGATACTGAATTGGTCTATGAAATATTTCTCTAAGAGAATTAATAGACTAAACGGCAATATTAAATGTGTATTAAGAAAATAAATGATTTTTAAAATACCTTTGATAATACTATTTTCAGTAAAATTATAAATTATGCATAAGTAATTTTAATCTGTTCATTAAAGCAACACTTTTAATATGCAAAAACAAGGCAACATCTCCAAGTCCACTTAGCATCACAAAAGCCTCATTTCCAGCCCTGGCTTGGTTCTGCATTGCCTTTCAAGGATATCACAGCTTAGACTGGCCTTTCCCTAGACCTCTCCTAGTGGTGAGAGGCTGTCTGGGAACCTCAGCTTCAAACTCAGTCTCTCTGACTCCAGCCCAAGAGATAAGTAGGGGATGAAAACGTTTCTAGACAGGGTGGATCATTCCAGATACCACATTTGTTTTGCATGTATATGTGTGTGCTGTTTGTATGTTCACCATTTTATAGGTGCATAGCACTTGTGGGTGAACGCATGCTTGTGTGAATATGCATGTGGGGGCCGGAGGTTAACATGCCGTGACTTACTCCATGGTTTTCTACCTTAAATATTGAGGTAGGATCTCTCACACCCAGAGCTTGCCAACTTGGTTTGTCTAACTAGCCAGCTTGCTCCAGAGGTACCCTGCCTCTGCCTCTTGAGTGCTGGAATTATAGACAGCCACCATGCCCATCTGGTATTTACAAGAGGAACTGAAGATTCGAACTCCAGTTCTCACACTTGCACATGAGATTACTTTACCCACTGAGCCTTCTCCCTAGCCCCAAATACCACATTTGAATATTATGGGATCAAGAAAGACAGAAGATAGAAACAAGAAGGCTTATCCTCTGACTGTGAGCATGACCCTTGACCTCTCGGGCCTCATTTTTCCATCCGTAAAACTGGGAGGCAGAACAAATGACTTGTACAAGCTCTTTGTGTTCAGCTATTCTTTTTTTAATATGATTTTTAATATTTTATTTATTACTTTTATGTGTATGTGTGTATTGCCTGCAGGTAGGTCAGTGCATCCGTATTGTGCAATGTCCACAGAGGACAGAAGAGGCTCTTGGATGCCCTGGAACTGGAGTTACCAATAGTTGTTAGCTGCCATGTGGGTGCTGGGATTCGAACCCGGGTCTTCTGCAAGAACAGCCAGTGTTCTTATCTGCTGAGCCATCTCTCCAGTCCCTGTGTTCAGGTATTCTAAGTCTGGATATAATTTCAAGCAGACCATTTTAAAGGATCCCTTCTGGATTTGACTACAAAAACCATATATATATTCTGTTTGGTACAAGAGCCTTCACCTGAAAAAGTCAGGAGCATCCTACTTTTAACTCCACAGAACTGACCTAGAAGCCTGGGAAGCTATGAAAAAAGATGAATGTGCAATGAACACATAAAAAATGTTAACCCCCTTGGGGCTGGAGAGATGGCTCAGCGGTTAAGAGCACTGGCTGTTCTTGCAGAAGACCCAGGTTCGAATCCCAGCACCCACATGGCAGCTATGAACCATCCCTAACTCCAGTCCCAGAGGAATCTGAAGCCCTCTTCTTACCTACACGGCATTGCGTGACATGGGTGCACTCACATACATGCAGGCAATATACTCATACACATAAAATAAAAAATAATAAATAGAATATTTTTTTAAATGTTAAACCCCAGCTGGAGATGATGGGATGGAGATGCAAAGACTGAGCAATCATCCTATATCTGAATCCTTGAAAAGATTCGTAAGTTGGACCATGTCCCATGGGGGTGAAATGGGAGTCAAAAGCCCCACGCTGGTAGGAATGAAAGTCACCATGACTTTTCTAGAAGGTAACATGTAAAGTGAACTGAAAGCCATAACCATAGGCACAGCCTTTTGTTAGTTTTCCATTGCTGTGACAATGTGACCTGAGGAGGGGGATTTAAAAGGAGGAAAGATTAGCCTTGGTGCCTGGTTTCCGAGGTCTCAGCTTGAGTCCGTTGGCCCTGTCACTTTGGAGGTGGAGTGGGGATGAACACCGGGACGGTGGGAGCCCTTGGCCAAGCACACTGTTCTTCTCTTGGTAGAAGCCAGGGAGGCCGGCCTGTGCCTTTTCCCACTTTTGCTCCCCAGGGAGGCCGGCCTGCGCCTTTTCCCACTTTTGCTGCACCTGGGTCTCCCGTCTGTGAGGTGGCAGCACCCGATTCAGGGTGGGTCAGTCCTCTCTGGAAAGTCTTCATAAATGTAGGGACAGCTGTACTTTGTTATCTCCTAGGTGATTCTCAGTCCAGTCAGGCTGGTAGTCAAGACTGACCACCAGGTCCTTCTGTCAAGCAATTCCACTACATCAACCTTTATTTTTCTAGGAAAAAACCTGGGGTTTTAACATAAGATATAGAGAACCACCTGAGAGGTGGAACTTTATTTCCAATGACAAAAAAAATTGAAGCAGTAAATGACCCAAAATAAAGACTACATAAATAAAAGATGGCAGTTTGATGCAGCACAGTACCATCAGCTGTGAAAGTGACACTGGCTTGCGCAATACAGGCCTAAGAAAGGAAAGTTACTTCTGTATGGAAAGAAGGTGCAAACTTTTTGCCACAAATAGAAGTAATTACTTTGAGAGCTGCTAACCTTCTGAATTCTACTTTTTATCTTTTCCTTATTGTTATAGAATCAGAAAAAAATTGTACTAAAAATAAAAAAGCATAAATCTATATGTTTATTTACTTTCTTCCCCATAGTACAGTTGAAAAATTGGAAAGCTATTAAATAATATGTATTTAGATTCTGTTTCAGAAAAGACTGAAAGAAATGCAGTAAATTAGTGTTTATCTTAAGTTAGAGTGTCAGTGAGTCTTTTGCTTGTCTCTCTTTTCTGATTGTAAAAAAATCAGAATATAAACAGTTTTTGTAAAAATAACACAAAAAAGACAATTTTTAAAAAAAATTAAATGAGTTGAATAAAATCCAAATAGTTAATGTGGGCTTGTCCTCAGTACCAAATAGTTAATGTAGGCTTGCCCTAAGTACCAAATAGTTAATGTAGGCTTGCCCTCAGTACCAAATAGTTAATGTAGGCTTGCCCTCAGTACTAAATAAGTCATCTAGACCAGTTCCTTAGCACACACACATATACACACACGGCACACACAGTCACCCAACCAACACACATATATATATATACACACACATACCACATGCACACACATAAGTGCATGAGCACACATACACACATACCACACACGTACACATATGTACACCACACACACCAGATCTCAAGTGCCAGATTCCAGGGCATCAGAGGGCTACTAGTGGCTACCCACCCCCACCTATATAATGGGCACCCTAACAGGCCCCCATACCCTCAGAGTGGCACACTCCTTCCCCAGAATTTTCTCCCTCCTGTTGTTGCCCAGGAATCAGCGACAGTCTCACTACATGAACCCTGCATCCTCTGAAACCTTTGAGGAGGGACCCCACTCTGCTTGCCTCAAAGTTTCTCCATGCTGCTGTCTGCAGCATTAATAATTCTTCTAATAAGCTTTCTACCCAACAGCAATCTGCCTCCGTGTCCTTGTGGAACTCCATACCCACAACCTTTCACGTAACAGCTTCTGAATTTGGCTCACGTAGCTATGGAGAGCAGGTGCTACTCTAAAATACTTGGATAGAGCCGTGCATTTACTACTGATGACCCAGAAAGACGTGTTGCAGTGGGCAGCCAGTCCATTTACACATAATACAGAAAACCCTATGAAAAGACTTCAAGCATAATAAACTCTTGGTGCCCATGTTCAATGAATGTTTGTTTTTGTTCATTCCATCTACTTATCAAATTAGAGGAAGTGGGCACCCAAAAGTTGGGGGATTTCATGAAAAAAGTAAAGTTGGGGACCAGAGAGATAGCTCGGTGGTTAACAGCCTGTACTGCTCTTGCAGAGAACCTAAGCTTAGTTCCCAGCACCCACATCAGATGGCTCACAACTTCCTAGAGACACAAAAGTTACTTTGATCAAAGAAGTAACTCTACCTCCTGGGGAATCTGACTCCACTGGTCTCCATAGGCACTCATGTGCACTTACCTGTACACACACACACACACACACACACACACACACACATAATTAAAAATAGAAAAGGTTGAGAAGAAGTGAAGAATAAGAGGATTTTTCTGACCTGCCCTTCCATACCAGATATTGAGTTTAGGGTCTCACACAAACACTCTACCACCAAGCTATAGTCTTAGCTCCCTACTCCCCACAGGGTATCACTGTGTAGCCCTGACTATGTAGAACACGCTGGCCTCAAAGAGATCCATTCACCTGCCTCTGCCTCCTGAGTACCAGAATTAAAAGTGTGTGCCCTCGGCAGGGTTTAGTGGTGCATGCTTTTAATCCCAGCACTTGGGAGGCAGAGGCAGGAAGATCTCTGTGAGTTCAAGGCAAGCCTGGTCTACATAGTGAGTTCCAGGAGAGCTGGGGCTACAGGGAGATCCTCTCTCAAAAAACAAAATGGAACAAAACTTGGGACAGGAGAGATGGCTCTGTAATAAAGAACACTGACCCTTCTTGCAGAGGACATGGATTTGGTTCCCAGGACAAACATGGCAGCTAACAACCATCCGAAACTCCAGTTCTAGGGGATTCAATGCACTTTTCTGGCTTCTGTGAGCATCACACACAGATGTGCACTTGTATGCATGTAGGCAAAACACTCATACATAAAAATAAAAATCAATCAAAAAAATTTTAAATAATCTAGGGCCCTGAAAGTATATTCTTTAAAAGGAGACATATAATTAAAAATAGAAATAAGGATCTGGAGAGATAGCTCAGCAGTTAAGAGCACTGATTGCTCTTGCAGAAGATGCAGACTAAGCTCCCAGCACCCACATGGTGTCTAAAAAGCATCCATAATTCTAGTTCTTAGGGATCCAAAGCGCTCTTCTGGCCTGTATGGGCTTTGCACAGCAGGGGTGCACTTACACACATGCAGGCAAAACACTCATACACATAAAAATAAAAATGTTTTTAAAATTTTTAAACCTTAAAGTTGAGAAAATTATCTCCATTCACATAGATGGGAAAAACTCCCACCATAATTATAAATTTCTCTCTCTCTCCTTGTAAGTCTCACTATTTTTGCTTTCTATATTCTGGAGCTGTGTTAAGTGCCTGTGAGTTTGGCTTTGTTAAACGGGGACATCAACCCTTTTACCATCTTGAAAGGATGCTCTTCTCTCTAGTCACAGTTCTTGCTTTTAACTCTGTTGCCACCAGTGATTGGAATTCTCCCTTTCACTAGTGTTTACAGAGAATACCATTTTCTTTCCTTTCCTTCCAATCTCTCTGACTCTTTACACTTCAAATGTGTCTCTAGGAAGTATAGTTTGGGGCCATGTATTAGCTACTTTTCTGTTACAGTGATAGAATGCTCTGATGAAAAAAAAACTTAGGAGAGAAATGGTTTACCTTGACTTACAGCTCCAGACGGGTGCAGTGCATCATGGGGGGGAGGGCCTGGCAGCAGTCAGGGAGCAGAGAGCACAGGAAGTGGGGCCAGGCTGGAACACCTTCAAGCCTGCCCCCAGAGACACACTTCCTCCAGCCAGGCTCCACCTCCTAAAGGTCCCATAACCTCACCAAACAGTACCACCAACTGTGGACCAAGTATTCAAATACTTGAGCTTATGGGGGACATTTCTCATTCAAATCACAATAAGGCAGCAAGATGATTCAGCAGGTAAAGGTGCCTGCTGCCCAACTTGACCGCCTGAGTTCAGACCCCAGCACCCACATCAGGCAGCTCACAACCACTCCAGCTCTAAGGGATCTGACACCTTCTACTAGCCTCTGTGGGCACCTGCACTCATGTGCACACACATAATTAATCAAATAAAATTGTAAAATAACACAACTCAAAAGCACAAAAACATTGTTTTTTTTCTTTGACTAAACAAACTTGGATCCTCTGCAAGAGCAGCACGAGCTCTTAACTGCTGAGCCATCTCTCCAGCTTGGTTGCATTACTTTAATTTGTACACATCACTTTAATGCACATATATATATATATATATATATATATGCTTTTCATTGGTATTCATTGATTTCTTAATTTCCTTACTTACACCTGGGACCAATATCTTTCTGTCTTATGAAATCCTTGGACTCTTTTCTTTAGAGTGGATCTGATAATGGTACTTGCTCATTGTTATTCATATGAAAACGTTCTGGGGTGAGACTGGAGAAATGGCTAGGTGACAAAGTACTTGCCTTGCCTGAGGACCTGAGTTCAGATCTCCAGCACCCACACTTTTTTTAAAAGCTGGGTACTGTGGTGCACAGCTGTAAATCCTAGCACTGGCAAGACTGGGACAGAGTCTTGGGACTTCCTAGCCAAATGCAGGGGAGGGCTCCGCGTGCAATAAGAGACCTTGTCTCAAAAATAAAGGTGGAAGGCCGGGCAAGGTGGCACACACCTTTAGTCCCGGCATGCAGGAGGCAGAAGCAGGTGAATCGCTGTAGATCAAGGCCATTCTGATTTACATAGGGAGTTCCAGGGCAGCTGAGGCTACAGGGACTGCTGCACCCAGCCTCACTCACCCTCCCAGCCCCCCAACCCCATCTCACCTCCTAGCAGGTGGACTAGCACATTACCTGTCTTGGCACCCCAGACCTCTGGACTGACCTTTCGGCCCAAACTCTCCACTGCTTCCTGATCCTTTGCATCCAGACCAACCCAATTCCTCCCTCTAGGCCCCACCTCCCTTTGCATCTCTGGGTGGCCCAGCCCCACAGCTTCCTGGAGCCAGAAGCTTGCCTGGGTAAGTCTGGCTGCACCCATTGTGCCCTGACTCCCCCAGCCTCATTCACCCAGCTCCCCAACCCCATCTCACCTCCTAGCAGGGGCACTGGCCCATTTCTTGTCATGGCACCCCAGACCGGGGACTGACCTCTTAGCCCAGAATCCCCAATGCTTCCTGATCCTTTGCATCCAAAACAACCCAATTCCTCCCTATAGTCCCCAGGAGCCCTCGGGCCTCTTCTCTGCCCTACCTCCCTCTATATTTCTGGGGGCCAGCATCTTTCCTGGAGGGATCCAGACCTCAGGAGAAAGGCTGAGAGCATCTGATCCTCATCTGACTTGGGCCTCTGTGGGAATTCCCGAGCAAGACAAAAGCAATTAGGCCACTCCAACATAAAATCAAAAGAGAGAACCTGAAGCCCAGACTAACCAGCTTTTTCATGCCCAACAAGTAAACCACAAAGGCACATAAAGTTTGCAAAAAGATGCAGACCTAAACTCAACAAAGGAAAGCTTGAGTCTCACACAAGAACCAGAAACTACAAAAGAAATCCACGTGTCAAAGTCACAGAGAAAAATTATTAACATGAAAAACCAAAATAATATATCCCCACCAACTACCAACAGTCCTCTAGAGGAGTACAGTGAGAACTCCCTAGAGATAACATAGGACGTGGAACTCAGAAGAACAATTATAAACATGATAAAAGAATTCAGTGAATTTAAAGAACACACAAAGAAAGAAACCAAAGAACTGAAGGAAGATAGGGATAAACTTCTGAATGAATTCAGAAAAGAGTTAGAAATATTGAAGAATACTCAGGCTGAAATGAAGAAGGAAGTGAAACACTCAGAAAGCCAATTAGAAACGACAGGAGAAAGCCTCACCAATGGAATGAATGAAATGGAAAACAGAATATCAAGACTGGAAGATAAAGTAGACGAATTAGACCACTCATGCAAAGATTATGAAAAATTTAAGAAAACACAGAATGGCATACACAGGAATTGTGTGACATCATAAAAAGACCAAACTTATGAATCATAGGCATACAGGAAGAAGAATCTCAGGGTAATGGTATGGACCAGCTCCTCAACAGGATTGTAGATGAAATTTTCTCCAAATTAAAGAAAGACATGCCCATACAAATACAAGAAGCATATAGAACACCAAACAGACAGGACCAGAAAAGAAACTTTCCATGGCACATCATAGTAAAAACAGTAAACGAACAAAACAGAGACAATACTGAAAGCTGCAAAAGAAAAACAACAAATCACATATAAAGGAAAACCTATCAGAATTACAGCTGACTTTTCAGTGCAAACTATGAAAGCCAGAACAGCTGGACCAAAGTATTCCCAGTTCTAAATGACCACAGATGCCAACCCAGGTTACTTTACCCAGCCAAAATGTCTATTATAGTCGAAGGGGAGAGAAAACTCTTCCATGACATAAATAGGCTGAAAGAATTCATGTCCACAAAACCAGCCCTTCAGAGAGTTCTGGAAGCAATACAAAGAGCTGAAGAAAGGAATGAATATACCCGAGGGGTTATGGAAAGAAAATTAATGAAGGTATAACTATGGAAAAGCACAGCTACACCAAGAATGTGAACAGAAAAAAAATTGACAGGAATTAATACACATTTTTCATTAATAACTTTAAATATCAATGGACTGAATTCCCCAGTTAAAAGACACAGACTAGTTGAATGGATTAAGAAACAAAACCCATCTTTTTGTTGTCTGCAAGAAACTCATCTCACTTTCAAGGACAGGCACTACCTTAAGGTAAAAGAATGGAAAAAAACATACCAAGTGAATGGTACTAAGAAAAAAGTAGATGTTGCAATTCTAGTATCTGACAAAATAGACTTTAAACTAAAACTAATCAGAAGAGATAAAGAGGCCCACTTCAGTCAAATCACAGGAGCAATAGACCAAGAAGATATTACAATCATGAACATATATTCACCAAACTCTGATGCACCCAACTTCATAAAAATAGTACTACAGGACTTTAAGAACCAGATTAATTCCAATTCATTAATAGTAGGGGACTTCAGCACCCCACTGTCTCCATTAGATAGGCCAATAGGACAGAGTATCAACAGAGACACTATGAATTAACAATACCATACATCATGTGATCCTAAAAGAATCTACCAAATATTCCACCTGAGCACAAAAGAATATACTTTCTATTCAGTGCCCCATGGAACTTTCTCCAAAATTGACTGGGGCACAAAACAA